>NC_056737.1:1918003624-1918123624 GCF_019279795.1 Protopterus annectens
AAATAAATAAATAAATAAAGTGTTTCCCGTCAGGAAATGAACACAGCCGGGAAAGAAAAAAATCAAAATTTTTAGCAAAGGAAGTGTAGAAGTGAATTATGCGCTTAACCCTGTCAGCCTGACACAGCTTGTTTGTTTTAAACACGCTCAGACTGGGAAATAAAGGATGTGTTTTACGTACCACAGATCAGTGAGCACAGCATGACAAACTGAGATTTCATTTATTCATTCCCTGAACCCATCCATTTGAGCTAAGCAGATGAGAAGACTCATCTTTTAAGGTAAAAGAAGCATTAGACAATAACATTATGATGGTATTAGAAAACTAAAGACCTTTTTTTTTTTTTTTTTTGGTCTTCACTTCGTGAGAGACCTTCTATTTTTTTTTTGTCCCTACCTGGGTTGCCGGAAATCTGGCAACCCTGGGTCCACGTTTGTTTCAAATTCAGAAGCAGAACTTTTTAATAATCTGAAGAATATTGCCCTCATTTTTTTGTAAGCAGCTAGCTGCCACCATCTTGGATTGATGCAGTATCATTTGTATATGGTTAACACCAAGTCTGTCTGCTGGGTAAACTATTTCTGTCATGTTAGCTTATTGGTTTTGTAAAATATTCACTCTTGATTCACGCAAAAAAAATCACACCATACTAATACAGGATATTAATTTTGGTTGTACCAACATTACTGATGCTTCCTATTTCAGCATTATGTCCATTCGCAATATCTCTGAACAAAGTGCTCCCAAAGTACAAATGATTTTTGTAAGACTGTAGCATTAAACTAGACTTTTATCTCTCCTGTTCATCTTTAGATCTAGCACAAGCTAAAGCTATTACATTAGGATATATTCTCCAAAACACCATCTAAAAATCTCACCTGTGTCAAACTGTTGCTAAGCTAGAATGCTGGATCTACCTTAGAGGTCTCCAGTGTACATTATAGATGAGTGTAACTCCACCAGTTCGGTATAGCAGCATGTTTGCCTCACCTCATTCCATGTTTTTGTGGCATTTTCCTTCTAGATTACTGTCCAAGTCATTGAGTCAAAGCTTTTGTTCCTTACCTGTATTTAAATTTCTGGAAAACTCTGGGATAAGTGTTGACTGTTAGAGAGCTGGCATATTCCCTAACAAAAAATATGCTTTCCTGACCAAAGGACTACAATTGTGAGATGATGCATTCAAGCTATGTTACAGGTTGTTTGAACCATAAATAGTGGCTGAGACTTGTTTAAATGATATTTGCTTAACAAAAGACTAACATAGATTTTACACACACACACACAGATATGGTTACCATTCAGAATGTAAATCTTTCAGAATGTAGAGAGGTCAAAACCTAAACAGTTGAGAATGTAGACAGAGGTAAGTGGATTGGTATTAGGGCTGATAATGACTTTGTTCACGTGTTGGTGTTTTAGGATTAGAGTAAGGGTTAGGTAGGGGGACAATTTTAGTGTGGTGAATGCTTCTTGTTGTGTGTATATCAGCCTCTATTGAATAGTGGTAGTGTTGGGGAAATGTTTTTTCTACACTAAAGTTGATGTGGAGGCTGGGGGATACATATTACTGAATTTCTCATGATTACTTTAAACAGTAATGTCTAAACCCTATACGTAGTTAGTTATACTTAACAACATAACAGTTTATGGCATTGGTATACTTTATAATAAAGACCCGTACTTTTACAATACGAAGACAGGTTTACCAGTTTCAGGTAACCACCCATGGCAGGTAAATTGTAAGGACAGTTTTATTGCTTTCATGTAACCATTTTTAGTGACAAAGACAATGAAAACAAATTATCAAACCATATTAAACAGCAGGGAGAAAAAGGAGTCATAACTTAAGCAACACATTGCTATTTATTGAGCTTTAATATGCTGTCAAGCATTCCCTAACAATATTTGATAACATTAAGCTGGTCTTACACCTAGTCTTGCAGATTAAAAGCTGAAATGTTAAGTAAATATGGTTGGCCTCTCGCTGACATACACACACACACACTGAGATACACGCATGCACACACACACACACACACATATACACATACACACACACACGCACACATATGCAAATACAGTTGCCACTGATGATGCTGTTGGGTTTTTCCTGCTAAATCTTTTCTTCAACCTGTTATATCTGATTCAGGGCTGAAAATGTAATTCATGCCATTGCAAGTCTCTCTGTATCTTTAATAGGCTTTTCCACTCACCCCCTGCACTTAGTTTAGCAAACTAATGTACCATTAAGCAGAAAGACTTTTTCTGCTAGAGACCTATCTTTTGGTGGAGTATTAAGAAAGAATATCTGTCCCCAGTGCAGACAGTACCATCCCCTGTCCTGACTCTGAATTAGGCTACGTGATTTTAGGCTCCCTTAACTCCTGCATATAAAATTTATGGCACAGAAGAGCTACAAATCTTTATGGGATTTTTACACTATCTGTATCATTAACATTGCAAATTTTCAAAATAGTTATAATGGAAAAGGTCAAACAAACAGAATGTCTGCAATTTTTTTGCTCTGTTCCTTCAGGGGCAATGAGATGTGAATATTAAATATTATGAATAGCTAGAATGCATTATATTCTTGGTGGACCATTTAGTCATACATTAGATCAACACAAGTAAATAATAATAATATAATAATAAAACACAATATTTTTAAAGTTTTACTCTCACACCTCTGTGGCAAAACGTTTGATAAGTTACCTATACCATTATCATGACTACATTTTGCCCATCTTTTTAGTTTGTAAGGACACAACGGATGCAGAGTTATTTCATACTGGAAAGGAAGGGATTTGTGAGAGCAGTGCCAGGGGGCAGGGATTCATGTGGAATGCATTTTTAATCTTTAACTGCAACTTCAGAAGAAGCTTCAAAAAACACCAAAACACAAAGGTCAATGATGTCGCAGGCCCATATTTAAAGTAAAATAAACATAGTGATGCATTGGTGTTCTTCAAGATGTATTTGTTTTTCATGAACTCCTTCATTTCACAGTCCTCTGGAGTGCTGAAGGTTGAAAGGTTTTAGTGCACAGAACTGGGTAGGTACTGCTACATAAACAGTGGGGATATGTATTTCAGAATTACATCATAAAACCTATTCTCTTATCCTGGTCCAAGCCAGCTCCTTAGACAAAGCACCCCGCTGTAATGGTATTTTCAGTATTAATAATCAGTTTAAAATGCTCTATTCCATGCAGCCAGTATTTTATATAAATGTCCTGAAGTCTTACTTTATTACTTCTGATGGGACAGTGTTGTATGTCGTGCAGCACTTCATTAAAACCTTCTCAATAACTTTATATTCAGTTACTAAAATACCCAATTTGTTTATAAAAATTTAAAATCAGTATTAACTCAGAAGAGCACAGCTGTCAGTATAGTAATACTATTTTAAAACAAAGTACTGAAATGAATTATTTATTTAGACCACCCATGTAGTCTGCAGAGTATTTGAGGAAATAGATTCCCACATGTTCTGAACTGTAAAATTGAATGAAGACTACAAATCAAGAAGACAATTTACATTATTTTCACAAGAAAAATGCTCCAAAATATGGTTATTTAAATCCTTATTTCTTGATAGTGTAAATAGTCATGTGATTGTAACTGTTAATGGCGTACATTTTTTTCTTATGTACACCTGTGGCAGTCAAAGAGAACTGCAGACTACTCAGATTTTTAATACAGTACAAGATGGCAGTATAGCTAGCAAGCTGGAGTTTTTGTTCACAAAATATGTTTCTTTTTCTATACAGAGAATCTTAAAAATGGATAACAGATTCTTAGCTAGTTGTTTACCACAAATTCTACAACAGCAGACACAGGACATGACTGGGGGTAGATGAGAGAAACAGAAGCTGTTACATGAACGCACGATCAAAATGTTGAGTATAACATACTCAACAACCTTTGATCGAACATTCATGTAATCGGAGACTCCAAATGTCAAAATTTGGAGTTCTGAAATGTTTTGGTCGGCCATCCCGGTCAGTGTAGCGTGTGACGTAGACACGTTACACTGTTCAGAATGGCTAAGTAAGAGGCAGCTTTGTTTAATGTACCGACTCCGAGATCGCTGTACATTGGGGAAAGGGCAATTTCCCGGTAATTGCTTGTTGCAATTACCAGGAAATTGCCCTTTCCCCAATGTACAGCGATCTCGGAGTTGGTATATTTAGTTAGGGGAGTGTGGGGGGGTGAAGCCCCCCACTTAATTTTAAACGTAGGTGTGTTTGTGTAGACGTGTAAGTGTTTGAATGATGTGAGAGTGTAGGCATTTGTATGTATCGGTTGTATGTGTGTGTTTTGTATGTTAGTGTAGGGAAGGTGTGGGACAAACAAAATCTTTCGATTTTGTTTGTTTCAGGCTTTTAAGGTTTCGTGGTTTTGAACTTTTGATCATAGTGTGTCAAGTATGTCATACTCGACATTATGATCGTTCGTTCATTTAACATAGACCCTCTGGGATATGGTTTTCATGAAATGCCTAAAAACAGGAGAAATTGAATCTGAAAAAATATAACCGAAACTAATATAACCCACATACCTAACTTACGGGTCTATATCAAAATATCGAAAGTTTACTTACCTGAACACCTAAACGCCGACATGTCTTCATCGAACCGCAAAAACATCGATCGTCCTGAAGTGCGAAATTCAAAATGTCGATTCGTCATGGTTGGCCCTTCTGCGATATAGCTCCATAAGGTAAGTGTGCGATAGTTACAGACCTTAGGGTTAGGGTGCGGGTTAAGGTAAGTGCATAGATGGTAATGTATGTTAGATTTAGTGTAGGGTTAGAAGTAGGGTTTTATTAAGTGTATGTGTGTGGATTGCTTAGTTTGTTTGGGTATAGCTTTTTAAGGTAAGTGTGCGATAGTTATGGACCTTAGAGTTAGGGTGCGGGTTAAGTTAAGTGCATATTTGGTGGTATATGAAAGATTTAGTGTAGGGTTAGAAGTGGGGTTTAGTTTAGGGTTAGAAGTAGGGTTTTGTTTAGTGTATGTATGTGGTTTATTTAGTTTGTTTGTGTATGTAGTATGTAGCGGGTGGTGGGATGGGACAACTATGATATTTCGAGTTTTTGAATTTCGCGGTTTAGGGCGGTCAGTGTATTTGCGGTTCGCAGAATATGTGTTGGCGTTTAGGTGTTCGGGTCAGTAAACTTTCGATATTTTGATATAGACCCCTAATTTACTTAGCTATTTGGAGTCAGAACAATGCAAAGAAATTTACATAGTCAATAACAATAACATCACTTTAAGAAGTAACTACAGCCCAGTGTTGTCCTGCAAGGCCTACAAACAGATAACAAACCAGCTGTACATTAATTGGAAGATATCCTAGTACAGGCACAAGTTCAGGTACCTCCACATATGAAATTACCTGAATTATTACATTTAAGGTGAGAAGCATACGTTAAGGTAGGGTAAGCCTGTCCTTAACTAAAGCAGAAAAGTGCAAGTTCAACTTAAAAGTGCATTAACTGGTGCAATTAAATCTTGTTTTACAAACAGTGTCAGATAAAATGGCCGATTTGAGTTCATAGTCTGCTCTTGAATAAGGTGTCAGCAAAACAGTCACCTTTAAAATAATGGCTGTAATCTGGATCAGTTGAAGATGTGTAGTGGGCATCAGCAAAGTAGACAGTGGCTGGATTGCCACCCAAAAACTCCACAACAGATAGGGCATTTGATGAAACACCAAAAGGAACAGTTAAGTCAAATACAATGAAACTGACATCACTGATTATATCATGTGAACAAGCCAGGGTGCCAAAATATGGATGGATATTTACCCTGATGTCTTTCAGTTTCATCTGAAATATTTGTGCTGCTTGGCCTGGGAAGTGAAATATGACATTCGTTCTTTTCAATAAATAAAACTAAAACAGATGTACGTAATACATGAGCTTTAGAATATATTTTACTTTGTTCCTCAGTAGTAATTGTACCCTGTAAAACTAATGTTTTGGATAATCAGGGGTAGAGGTGATTTAGAAACGATGGAGGTGTTTGATAACATAGAAACAAATGATATCATACTCAGCTACAAATGAGATTATACACCAATGAAATCTGCTGTACCTGCCTTAGCAGGTAGATTCATACCTCCTGTTCATCTCTAAAGGTTTTCAAGAAAAGTAAGATTCTTGTATTTCCCTGAAATGTGAACTACAAAATGACTTTTCTCAAAACTAAGTTTCTTGTCTGAAAGTACTGAAACAGTATAGTTTTATTATATCTTATTATATCTGATCAAGGAAACATACCAGAACTGAGCTTGAATCCATCCTACACAGATTGTCTTCATTTGTTTCTTTCCCAGCTTAAATATTCTTAAACTAAACCAGCACAAATATCAAACTTGAGAAATATATTATATACAGAAATGCTTCTACACCCAGCAGTAATATAGTTTCACACCTGAGTGTGAAGTTTTACTATAACTGGTTATGTTAATTATTGCAGTCTACATGCTTAGCTTTGAAAAAAAATAGATTTTTATTTCTTAAATTTCGCATTTTAGTTTTAGGCTGATACATTGCAGTTTTGTCCAATATTAATGTTTTTTTCAGGACTTAAGATTATCTGCACTTTTAAATCGCTGTTATAAAATATATACATATACACATATGTATGTATTGTATATGTATATATATATATATATATATATATATATATATATATATATATATATATATATATATTATAGAAACTGAATAAGTACTTTCAAAATATTACAGAAAAATCTTGGGTATATTTTTCATAAAGCATGGTTCAACTGAACAGTATTGCAATGAAGACTAATGAACGTTTGAAATTAATTGCAACTATATTATCTAGATTTAAAAGACTGGAGCATAAGGAACATATTCTGCATTTCTTGCTAGAAACATCAGTGCAGTATTCATTCCTTAATGAACTAAAGGCTTCCACTATGAGTGGATAAAAGCAGAAGCACTGAGGATCAGAATCCCTGAACTGCATTTGACAGAAAAAAATCACTGAAAAACACTTTTTAAGTTTTTTTTTTCAGGGGGCAACCCCCCCCCCGAACTTATATATATATATACCAACTTCACAGTCGCACCAACTCAAAGAAGGAAAATTTTGCCCCAAATGAACATCACTGACAGGACAATTCACCAGCAGTGATTTCCTATGGAAGAATTCTATTGGTCAGTAGGTTGAAACTTGGGCAACTGAAGTTCAAACATTCACTCTCCATCCAATAGGAGGTTACCTGAACTAGAGTCACATTTCTTTTACTTATTGACAGAGGCCCACAAAAGTACACTTTCTGTGACTCCCCAGTGGACAAGATACAACTTCATTGTGGTACTATCTGGAAAAAGTTTTAGACAGCATCCCTCAGCCTTGTATAACATAGCTTACTAGTTTTTGTTTAAGCCTGCATAATGTGTAAAGGCAAAAGTCACATGGGTGTCAGTAAATGTTAGGAACTGATAATGTGAGATGCATGCATATGGCTTACACATAAGTCAGACATGGAGGTGGGTAACAACCTAAGAACAGGAGAGTTTTTTTTTTCTATTTTGGTGAACTTCTGTTAGACCCAATTCTGTCCTTTCTTTCTGGCGTTATGCAGTATAGAGAAAAGGAGCAACTAAGGGTCATACATGGACGAATAGATCAATGTTTTCCCAGCAGTTTATTAATTGTTTAAATGAGTCAACTGAAAGGGATATGAAAAACAAAATGCTGAGTTCTTTACAGTATTTTATAATTAGAAGATTCATGTTAATTTGTTCTCTAGATAGACAGCAGTACAACATTTCTTCATGACAGAAAACTGAAACGTTTCCCCCCAAAAAAATAATAATTAGAATTAAAAGAAAGCTTAAGAAATAACTTAAAAAATATACATTTACAGAGAGTTCACCTGTGTTTCATTAATTTTAAATTGACTGAAATTTAATTTGGATGCCTGTTCTCTTCTGTCATTCCAGTAGTCATTGTCCTGTCCCTGCATCATCCAGCACATTAGTGGTCAGTATCAATGGCTTTCCCACTACCAACACATCTTCAGAGATAGGAGCCAACCTCATGTTTTACATAGAGCCCAAATGAAGCCCTCAGCTGACCTTTTCTACACATTGCCAGGGATTAGGGTAATCTCCTACCCCTCCCCATCAAAGAACTAATTGGTGCAAGCATCGCCCTTATTATAGGAGCGAGCAGAATACCGTCCTCTGGACATGTGCTACTAACTGGTTCAGTCCGTAGATGTGGGGTATATGTTACATTCATTTGTAAGCCCAGGTATGCCAGATGCCATACTGAATAACCACCTTAGACCAACACTGGGATGATGAATAACTTACAGTTCATTTCTAGAACTGCATCGTTACATTGTGGGATAGTTAGTTTGACATGTTGTGACAACAATACTTTAGGTTACTTTAGACAGGACCCATTCTATCCCCCCCCCCCTCGGGCCCATCCTAGTACACTTTAATTGGCCATCATTAGTATGAGAAAGCTGTACTCTGCTCATGTTGTCAACCACTATTTCTGAACCTGGCCAGAAGCTATTTTCTCACATCAGGGTAGTAACATTTGGTTCACACTTGAATTTACAATATATCTAACTTTGCACTAGTTCCATTTTGAATAACAGCTGCAAGCAGAAAATACAGGGTTCATATGTCTTCTTCTTCTTCTTCTTTCGGCTTTTTCCTGGTTAGGGGTCGCCACAGCAGATCATCTGTCCGCTCATGATTGGCAGTGGAGTTTTATGGTGTCAAGTTGCCAGCCCGGCGCCCAACCTTCTACAGAAGGCACACACACGCACACACTCATACCTAGGGCCAATTTAGAGTGTCCAATCCACCTACTGCATGTCTTTGTGATGTGGGAGGAAACCGGAGCACCCGGAGAAAACCCACGCGACCACAGGGAGGACATGCAGACTCCGCACAGAAGGCAACCCAGCTGAGAATTGAACCAGAGAACCTCTTGCTGTGAGGCGGCAACGCCAACCGCTGTACCACCATGGCCGCCCACAGGGTTCATATGTCTACATTTTAAAAATAGCAATTCATGTGACTTTCTGTGTTTGAGCCATAGTACACAGAGGAAGTTGCATGTCAAGTGGCATTTTACATATTACGGCATGTTTGTGCTGGAAAGGAATAGTGGTTTAAGTAACCTACCTGCTGAATATTTTGCCTAGACTTGTAATGTAGTTTTGCATTCTTTACATTCTGTGTTTCCTGATCAGTCTAACATAACATGGAAGAAAATTTTTCTATGCCTTTCATTTTAATGACTGTCCAAGGAACTGTCCACTGTAGACAGTGAGTGCCTATTTTCAGATTCAACCTAAGAAGTTACAGTGTCAAATACAGTACAAACTAAAACAACACTAAAATGAAAAGAGGTATTTCATATCCCTAAATACTCAACACTATGTACAGCTGATACAAATAATAAATTAAATATGAGTGTTTAAATATTAATAATATGCCGCTTGACTTTTATTTTGTGTGCGCACGTGTGTGTGTGTGTGTGTGTGTGTGTGTGTGTGTGTGTGTGCATGTGGTTAGCTGCTGAAAGCAATATATAGCTTTCAAACAAATTTAATTTGTTTCAATAATTTAATGTTAATTTGTTATAGTTAGTTAATTGAAGGTACCATTTGGCATGAGTTCAAATGAGTTGTTGTTTTAAATCAGCTTCCAGCTCTGTCAAAGCTATCATGCCAAAGAAAAGGCAGACTAGTGAAGCACTGATTAAAGCATTTTTAAATGTCCATACTGGTGATATTTTCTACACATCAAGCATAACTAGGACATATTTTTAAATGCTTCTCTTGTTTTTTTGTCATCCGGACAATGCTTTACATTGCTGGCCACTCTTTTTGTTGTCCTACTTAAAATGTTAGATGAGAAGAAGAGAGTAACACATGTACAACTATTTTTCATAAGTTCATAGATTGTTATTGATGGGAATAACATTGGTAGAGCACCCACTACAATTTCTACTACAAGCTACCCCTTTTGATGAGAGTTTTGGCATGAAAGGGGTGTCTGTTCCAAAAGAGAGTTGCTCATAGGCCGGTATCTGCCATGCCACAAGATTTAGTTTATGTTACACTGTAGGTTAGGGATTTTAGTATAGGAGTTCATAATGTTTCTGGTTTTGCAAATATGAAAGAGGTTGAGTTTGCTGAGGACAGGCCAAGTTGAGTCCTTATAAGTCAGGCGGAGGTTTCCCCTAAAGAGTCTGTATGAGGCAGACATTCTGCAAAGGTGATGGTGCACATCTCTTTTATTTTCTTTGCAAGAAAACATTGGGAACTTTTCAAGTTGGATCACTCTGGACACATACATGCCAAAGGGAACACTGGATTCAATTTTGGGCCTAATAACAGAGGAATAAAGATGTATGATAGCATCCTTGGTCCTGGAGAAAATACACTTAGTAATTGTCACAGTTAAAAAGAAGTACTTCTAACAGCCATGGCTATACTGTGGTCAAAGGTGAGCTCATTGTGTACAAATGTATACAGGTCCCCAAAAACTGAGTATGTTTTAAGTGGACTGACATTTAGCTTGAGACCATAGTTGTGGCATCATTTGTGCATGTTAATCCTTCTTGTAGAATCTGGAAATCATCAGGGATGTTGGTAATGTTTCCATGTTTGTAGTCATCATCAGCAAACTTTGGCAGCTAAAGGCCTTTGATGTCAGCTTTGATGTCAGAGAAGTAAATACCAAACAGCAGTGGCCCCAGTACAGAGCCGTGGGGGACACCACTGGTAACTAGACTTTTTTGAGGCGACTGTGCCCCCAATCCTAATTTACTGTCTTCTCAGTGAGGCTGATATCAAACAGGTAATGTAAGGGTTTGCATTTAATTTGATAAGTGTATCTATGATGCCTGAATGAGGATGGTGGCAAAAGCTTTGGCTCGCTCAATGTATGGTACATGTACCGACTTTTCTTTGTCCAAGACCCCAGTGACTTTTTCAAAAAAGTCAGCCAGGTTAAGCAGACAGGATCTGCCCATTACAGTCCCAGACTGATTTGGGTCAAGGAGCTTTAGGTTGCCAATGGTCCATATTTATGAGGTCTGCAATAATGTATTTCAATATCTTTCAGGTAAGGCTTTTAAGGGTTATGGGTTTATAGTTACCAGGATCAGTGAATGAGTCTCACCTGTAGTGAGGATTAGTCATCACAGTTCTCCAAGACTTAGATTCAAAAATAGATGAAAGGCTGATGTTGTATAGATTGTGGAGTGGACAAGTAAGGCAGTGTTTTATCATGGTAAGGAAGCACCCCAGCACATTGTCAGGACACATCAAACTAGCTTTTTATACCTCTGAGAGAGTATCTTGTTCCTGGGTGATGTGTAGGGGAGGCTGGCAAGGGGTCAAGAATGTGATGAAAATGGTGGTAAAAGAATACAGGCTAGGAGTACATGGGGGAGATGGTTGAGATATATTTGTCTGCTGTTACCCAGCTATATCTTCAAGGGCAGAGTAGGTGGTGCTGTTATTTATCAGCTAAGAACAGTGTTGGGTATTATTTCTAAGGTTCCTGACATAGTTGAAGAAGGACTTGTGATTTTCTTTGACAGACATGGCAGTTTTGAGTTTGTATTTGGCCTTGAAAGATCTGATTTGTTTTTAGGTGTTGGGTTTTAAGATTGTTACTAAGAGAGAAGAGTTATTGCTAATACATTACAGATTTGTCGTAACAGCTGTCAGTCATTTCTCTTGACATTGCTGCTGTATCTTGAACTGCATGTAGGGTTAATGTAAAAAAAAAGTGTTGCACCACTGTATGCATTGGACAAGCAAAACATATCAAGATACCAGACAAGGAGTGTGCTGTTGCTAATAGGGATCAGGTCAGCTATTCGTAAAATAAATGCCTAGGTGCTATTTCACTAAAAACATAATTTATATTTGTATAAACATGTTTTAAATAGTTTGGAAAACCCCATGCACTCCCATACTGGGAACGGTGACTCCCCCTGGACCCCTTACTCAAAAAATGTAGAAATATAAGGCTACTGTATTTCTGGGTAATGGGGACTCCTTTTCTGCAGCAATCTGATCTGATAAAAAGGTGTTCAAGCCAGTTATACATTATTACACAACTGACCCTCACACAAAACAAATACTTCTGTTGTTGGTCAGTACTAAACTAATACATTCCTATTCCATTTCTAAACAAAAGTAATTTATGTTTAAATGTTAGTCTGTTTATTCTACCATAATTAGAAATGTATCACAAAAGCACATGTAATACATGCAGGTACCAGAAAGAAATTGTCACCGGTAAGATATAAGAAGGAAGCAACCAGTCCTTTTTGCCTCACTCAGTAGCTTTTGTATGAGTGTCACCCCAAAATAAGTGAAATGCTACAAAATACATATGCTGAACTATGCTTATCAAATATGCATATCCTTTTACTTTTCACTTTGTTTGTTCCTGCTCTCCCTGTTTCATAGCCCTTTCTTGCAAATGTGACTGGTTACTTAAGTGTTAGAATGTTGTGCTCAAAGCTAATCATGTATAAATTATGTACTTAAAATGTCAGGAAGAAATGATAACTGGGACCATCAAAAATGCTGAGTGGCTTAGCAGAATCAGCCTTTATTTGTAAGAATCATTTCTTGTTAACCATTAACCAGTTGCAGGTTTTAGAAAAAAAAGATTATCCAGCAGTCTAACGGCTGAGCTCCAGCTTGCATACTGTGAGGCCTAAGGATGAGGTCTATTACATCTTAAGGTCTCTGTAGAAGTTGTCTACCTTAGCACATATAACATTAGAGACAGAAGGCCACTTCACCACGGTTCAATTTTGAAGTTGCTCTTGCTCCCAGGGCCAGAAAATAAGTAACAATGCTGCAAAACATGCTTGGTAGTATTCTAGAACACAGGACAAGCATTAGATTATAATGTTCCCTGCAGATTCTCTTCCTTCTAGTAAGTAGCCAATCCAGCCTCAGAATACTACCCATTTTCCCTGCTAGTCTCAAAATAATACCCATGATCCCTTCTTCAGCCACCCACAATACTATACTCATAATCCCTCCTTCAGGACAACATTAGTATAATACCCATAATCCCCATACCAGGCAAGTATGAGAATAATACCCATGATTTGTCCTCGAGGCCAACTTCAGAATAACACCAATGATGCATCTCTAGCCCAGCCTCAAACTGATATTCATTATGCCTCTTCCAGACCATTTTCAGAATAATACCCATAATTTTTCCTCCAGGCCAGCCTCAGAATAATACCCCATAATTCTTCTTCCAGGCCAGCTTCAGAATAACACCCGTGATTACTCCTCCAGTAGAACCTCAAAATAATACCCATGATCCCTCGTCCAACCAAACCTTTGAATAATACCCATGCTGCCTCCTCCAGCCCAGCTTCAGACCAAATGACTTAAATCTTCTTACAGGTAAATCAAAGAATAATCCCAAGTCCAGGCCAGTATCAGAATAGTATCAATGATGCTTTATCTAGGCCAGCCTCACAATAATAGGCATGAGTTGTCCTCTCCTAATGGATGGTAATAGCCATTAAACCTAAACACTTGAGTAAGCATAATATGGTTTTGAGGAAGAAAGTTATGTCTCTTGGATCCACATAGGAAGGATTTGAGTGGTTCTTCTTCAACAAAAATGGGATGAAACAGTCTGATTTGCTACCATTTGTTGACTTGTCTTGCTGAGTTAAACTAAGTAATACATCATTGTGTAAAATTTATATTTATAAATATATTGACTGTATATTAAAAGAGAAGTGATGTATTTTGTAAAATATTTACTGTAAATATAAATGTAATTCTTGTGTATGCTGATATTTGCATCTCAGTTTAATATTGTGAGACATTTCCATGATGCAAAGGCAAGTTTTGTAATCTAATATTTATGATCAACTATAGAAGCAATGTTGGTTTTAATTGTGTAATCAGTCAAGTGTACATATTTTTAATAAAACTGGTTTTGTAAAGTATGATATTTGTGTGTGTGTGTGTGTGTGTGTGTGTGTGTGTGTGTGTGTGTGTGTGTGTGTGTGTGTGTGTGTGTGTGTGTGTGTACATGCACACATGCATGCTAAATGTTATTCTTTTATTTCAAAATGAGTCGTCAATGGGAAATTCTAAATTCTATTGTGGAGCTTACCAAAATTTTCAAATCCATACTGCTGACTTGTTTGCTCTAAGTGGATCAACAGTGGAGTTTATGATCTAACAACTTCAATAAATATTTTACTAAGCAAAAGCAAAATGAAGACTGGTCTTAAAATTACTGTGGATTTTTCACCAGAAGAGTGTATGCCTCAATTGTATGCCACAAAGTACCTGTTAATGTGAGTTTTAAAAAACTGTAACTGCAGTATACTCAAGGAAAATCAAAGAATCACAGAAAAATAATAAACTAATTTTAGACCTTGCGGGCCATTAAAGAATGAGCATCCATGAAGTTAAAATGTATGTTTTTTGTCTGCCTTTAAGTTATCTTAAAAACTTCTGTAATTTCTAAACCTCTCAAATGTTTTGATATGGAAATCCAAATTTTAAGTGTACCCTGAGTGATATATGAATCCATTTATGGGTTAGTTGAACATTCAATGAGTCTGCGAATGATATTTGGACAGGGTATAGATAACATCAATGTACAAAGCCTTAATGTAGCCAGCAGATGGAACAATCAATATCAATCTTCAGATCCTGTTAGTGACACTACAAAGTTGTACATGATATAATATGTTGGCATAAGCTAATCAGCCTTTTAATGACTTTTTTCCTTTACACTTTCCAGTTTTTAAGCTCATATTTCTTTTAAGTGCAAAACCTGTTAGTATATTCAAATTAAGTCAGATTGAATACTACAATACAAAAATATCTAGACTCTTAAGAAAATTCTATCTATAGTACAGTTGGCAAATTAAATTACTTTATTAGCACTATCAATGAAGTTAAATTTATCCTTAGTAATGGCATAAAAATTTTGACAGTGAAATAATGAACACTAAATTTAACAGAAGATATATTTTGCCAAACTGTATGATGATGTCTTTTTTGTGTTAAATACCATATTTTGAGTTGGACACCAAATGGAATTAGAATCAAAATATGACTGCATATAACTTGTGTTGCAATATCAGCAACCATTATCTTTACATATTTGCTAACTGGAGTAGAGCACTGATCCACACAGCCCTTTTTCAGGCTCTGCCCAGGAGGGCTGTCTGAACTGATGACTTGCACAAGTCACACTGTAGACAAATGGAGGCTGAGAGATTCAAACTCTAGACTATAGAAATCAACTCATAAACAGCCCATAGCTTGAATTCTCTGTGTTAACTGTCAGAAGTTTGTTATGGCAGAAATGCTGAATCATCAGAATATTCATTTAACCACAAATTTTTCCCAACAGTGAAATTAGCAAACAAAATGTGGAGTAACAGAAAGTTTAACATCTCTAATAGAACAGAGAGTTTAACATCTCTAATACCCTAATATCTCTAGTGGCGTAAGAGACATCTGAATGAAGATCATTCCCAGTAAGTCTTTGTCTTCTTTTCTGGCAACCATTTTACTTTACCTAATGTAGCTACTACAGTAACCATTCTTACAAGAATCTATAGTACTAAATGAGAAGTAATATAAAATGCCTTGTAAAGGTTTGTACAAGTATCAGCTAAGTTGTCTGAGCTATAATGAACTCATGTTGAAATATGTAATCAAAATTTATCACATATAGCACAACAGATAAAATAAAATCCATTTTTCAAAGCATTTACTCAGAACATTGATAAAGCTTAATTATCTGTAATTAGATAGCAAGTGATAGCCTCCTAAGATATTGACTGGTACTGGTATTGTCATCTTCCCAGGAAGGGGACAACCATCCTGTTGACAAGCAAAAGTTAAATAAAACAGTGGTCTTAAAAGAACATCTGCCCTAGACCTAAAGAATACTACAGGATGTCATCTAAATCCCCAGTGTTAGTGATTATGACTATATACTTTATATAATTGTGGTGCAGAAAACATAGATAGTTTCCCCAAAGCAGTGGCAGATTGCAGCAATTGCTGTGGTAGTTGCTTGTTCCTGTTGCTAAATTAAAAAGCGGTAGCTAATAAGTTCACATGCAACGCAAACTAAACTTAATTGTGCAGTAGAAACTGAACTTACTGTAAGTTATTCATCACCTGATAACAGACTGCTAGCTGTAGAATCTTTACAATTGTTAACATAGTTGTCCTAAGCTCTGAGCAGGCTTCATTTTCATATTTACCCATGGTCACATTAATCATTCCTTTTCAGATCCATGGTGATATTGTTGAGTTTTGTTTGATTAAGCCTGTTATATATTTGAGTAGAAACAAAACCTTTTTTGTCATTTTGAATACATTTAAGTGTTGTGTTCCACCAAGGGGCATTTCTTTTACTTATGTCAGAATACTGTTGATGCATGGCATATAATCATACAATAATAGAATGCACAAGACAATTGGGCCATGTGGCCATTTATGCCTTGCCAGTACTCAACCTTAAGCCATGCCTCCTCTTTCAGGGAGTAATAGGCCAATCAAACCGGTGGGGTAGGGGTGAGTTTATGAACACCCATCCAATTGTCACATTACTTGATCTGGAAAGGAAGTTTGTTACAGATAAAGGGGAGACAAAATTGCATGGCAAATCTGTCTTTCCATAGTGATTTGTTTATTTGCTGAAGCAGGTTCAGATTTCTTGATCTAGTCTTCAGTGGACTGTTTGATTTGTGGAGAAATAAGAGGTCTTGAACTGCCAGATTCCTAGTGTCCTAGAAGGCTAAGCACAGATCTCCCTCTAATTACATTAATTGATGGGCCTGATCAGTGCAGAATATAGACGGGCAAAAACTTTTTTGGATCTAAAGGAAATACCTTTATCAATCAGCTGTGCCAGATAGAAGGATTTCCTGACCACTGTTACACCATGATGATCAAAGAAGGATTTATCTGCCCATGTTCCAAGGTCTCTCATAACATTTTTGTATTTCGTATGATGTTTTCTGTACTGTATGCTGGGTAGGGGGGGGGGGGGGTTGCTTACCAAATGGAAAAACATTTCATTTTCTAGCATTTACTGTTAATCCATTTTCGGAGACCCAGCTATTAACATATGTAAATTCACGTTGTAGTTTCTGCATATAGGAAGAGGGTTTGAGTATACCACCCAGTTTGCAATCATCTACAAACTTAGGTAACCAGACTTTCCCATTTTTGATTTGGACATCAAGGAAGTACATGCCAAATAGCTGGTTCTAACATGGATCCTTGTGGTGGTTACCTTCATGATCTTTGAGGACATGCCTGATACCTTCATAGTGTGGGTTCTGTCCCTCAGCCATTTAGCTACTCATCTAACTACACAGGAATGAATTTGGAGTGCATTAAACTTGTTGATAATATCAGCACGTGGTATGATATCAAATTTATTTATTTACTGACGTTTGATTACCAGGAAAGTCCAACTGAGTAGTAGCCCATTTTCAGAGGAGGACAAGGGAGAAAAGCTCTAAAATGCCTTGGTGAGGTCAAGGCATGTTGTATGGACAGCATGGTCATTGTCCATAGCTTGAATTATCCTCTAAAAAATCACCAGATTCATTAGACAGGCTCAACCCTTAAAAAAGCCAAACTGATGGGGGTCAAACTTTACAAGATTTTTGTTTATGACTCATTCCATGGCCTAACAGATGAAGCTCATCAGACTGATGGGTCTGTAATTCCAAGGTCCCTGGTGGGGGTCTCCCTTTTGAAGTGGCATCTGGCATCACAATTGCTGTGTGCCAAACTTTGGTAACAAAGTCAGTGGTTAAGCTCAGGTTGAATAGATGTAGGAGTGCATGTTTAGTTCTGCTTAGCAGCAGTCTGGAATGTTATCAGGACTCACAGAGGATGTATTTGTTCTGGACAGTATCTTTTATTTTTTCAAATATAATTTTTATTGCATTTCACTTCTATTTAAATACAAGAAAAGAATGACACAGAAAATATACATACAAGTTACTTGGAATATCAAGTTTTAGTCATCCAAATACGATATACATAACATAAATCATCAATGTTAGGATAACAATTATACAGAACTGCTTAATAATCAAGCTGCTCATAATGAGCTGTAAAACAGACATTTACATAAAGATAGTATACAACATATTGAAAATGTGACATTAAAACATTACAACCAGATATTCTAGTCTACCTAAATAAACATTCTATCTTGCACTAACTATGTACAATATATACATTGCTGTCACCTTAATGTTCATCTTATATGTGTTTGCCATGACCTGTACACTGTTATTGTCTGTATTTCTATAATAATTGCCTTTAGTTTCCCTTAATTATGTAAAGTAATATTGATGGTGAAGTCCCTTGGTGCTGGACAGTATCTTTAACAAGTGTTATTTTGTGATGATAGGGGGACTGAGATCCTTAACTACATGTGGGTTTGTATAGATGCCCCGGGGTGAAATCTGCAGTTTTTTTGTTGCTATAATTGTGATATCCATGGGATCAGAATAGGTAGTGCATTATGAATAAGTTCAGAAGAATGTTGGGTGTTATTTAGCAACTTCCAGGCTAAAGTAAAGAAAGATTTGTAATTATTGTTAGCTTCCAATGTCAGCCTAATTTCAAGGGAAGACTGTTTTCCTTATGGGTTTTTTCAGTACTTTGGATAAACTTATGATTTTGACCTTGATTTGTGGAGTTTTAGTTTTGCTATATATTTTAATGACCTTTTTACTTTTATCATCATTTATGCATGTCGACCATCAGGCTGCTTTGCTGTTATCCTACCAATTTTGTTTAGTTGTGGTACGGAGTGACAGATTTGCACAGTTTTCTAGGTGAATTTAGAATTTATTTGTATGCCATGTCACTTACAGTAATATTTGAACTTAGCGAGACTTCAGCATAGAACTGTTGGAAGTTTATACAGTTAAAGTTTTTGAATATAGTGATATTTGTATCTGCTGGTTTAGAGATTAAGAAAGACAATGTTACCAATGTGTGATCAGACTTGACTGGTGAAGTGCATTCCAGTGGGATAGTGCATGCCGATGCTATATTTGTAAGGACCAGGTCAAGAATATTTGTCTTCTAGTGGGTTCTTTGATTATTTGATCCAGGAAATTCTTGTTTATGAAATCAAGGAATTTTTGGGCATAGCCTAAATTTGAAGTATAGGTCTCCCAGTTTATCAACAAACAGATAAAGTCTCCTAGAATGATGTAGTGTTTGTTTATTTGAAGTTCATCCAATGAAGTTAAGAAATGGATATGGTTGTTGGGAGTCAGTGAGGGAGGCCTGCAATGTGCTATGATTTGATAGTCGGTTTTGTGAGGCTCTGGGAATCTGGGCTTTAACAAATATAAGTACTCCATGACAGATCCCATCAAGTCTAAAGGTGTAGTAGTTGTAAAACCTGGTATAGCAGGGGTGCTTACAGCAGTTTTAAACCAGGTTTCAGTAGTAACAAATGTAGTACAAATGCAGAAGGGCTTCAAGGACAGACAATTTGTTACTTAGACTCCTCGCATTCAGCAGCACCACATTAATATTGTCCAATGCTTTATCTATTATATTTTTAGGTTAGAAGATCTATAAGCTGAACTCTCAAAAAAGCAAAGGTTTTATCCAATATTTAGAAGCCCTGGTATGAGAGGTGGAAGCCATCCTTAGCAAAGCAGGAAGGGACTGTGCATCACTTTATCCCATGATGACACATATTGGTAACTCTTGAATGCCACCAGTTATACCAGTTATTCATCCAGTTACTGTCAACAATATTCTTTTCCTTGTATCTTGGTATCAGTCTAGGTGAGGGTAGGATTCCACTGAACACCAGAGTCCTTCCTAATTTTGTTACATGCAGAGAGAGCACAGAAATTTCTCTCTGTAGACCCCTTAAGGTTTGCATGTCAAGTCATTTACACCCACATAGACCACCACTACATCATAGTCATACTTGTTCATCTTGAGGGTCTCAATAGCTCTTGAGACATTGGAGATATTGGCACCTGACATTCAACTCACTGACCCCCTATCTTTCTCCAGCCTTGTGAGAATAGAGTCTGTGCATCTTACTGTAGAGTCACAAATCATCAGAACATTTTTATTAGTAGAGAGTTTAAGTGCACTTGGTTTTGGGGCAATTCTTTTCCTAGTGACTCTCAGTTTTGGATGTGACAGTATATCCTTTGACTAAAACCTAGTCTTGTTAGACATTGGTGGCTAAGACAATGAATTTTTTACAGCTTAATCATATGACAATGTTCCATGTATTTGTATGGAGTGCTTTGGATATGTGTGGTGCTCACAAACATTTTTGTGAGATTAATGACTCTTCCATCTTATTTAAATATTTGCATCTCTCACGTAGTTTTTGATGGAGTAAATAGTAGTTAATTGTCCATGATATCAGGCAGTTACTATATTGCCTGAGTATCTCAAGTACTATGAGGCTGGTATCCAAGGAAAGACAAGCTGGTGACTTTCCATTTAGTCCAAGAGTGTAGAAAATTAGGGATAGAAGACGTATTTTTATGACCTAGAATTTGGTAATAACATAACCCAATAGCCATAGAAAGTCACCCAAGTAATGGACTATTCAAATCAAGTATTTGATACCAAACTATTCTTTCAAAAGCGTTATTAATATTTTAAAAACCACAGTTACTCAAATCATAAAAAGTAGTAAATTGCCTGTAAATAGATACAGAGAATAAAATAAATATAAGTGAGCAATGACCTAAGCTTCCTAATAGTGGTATCACTAAGATGAGTAACAAGTTATAGGCATTGTAGACAACAAGGTCTACAACATTACATCCTGTAGTTAGTTCCAGCATAAGCTGTTCAAAATTATTAATCAAGATATCAAGAAATGAATATTCAAAGTTATATTTCCCTTGAGCAAACTTCCAGTTAATTTGTGGGTCAAGTCTTCACATAACACAGCCGTGACTTCCTGAGCTATTGTTTCAAGTAATGCCAACAAATAAAATTGCCAAAGTGTTAAGACTGGGTGATTAAGAGCCCTATAATTTTAAAAATATATTTGCTTTTTTCATTGCTGTCATCATAGTTTCTTCTCCAGAAAAAAAAATAGTATGATTTACAACTGGTATAAATGATTTATGAAAGATGACTATACAACTCCTCCAGTTCCAATAAATGATGCATAAAATAGACATTCCGTGTAAAATATCTGAATGCTTTGAATTTCTTAATGTTTATAATTTCATACTTCTAATAGTTCTGTTTTGGTCTGATTTAATTGACTTTGTTGATTAAGCCTCTAGTATTACACAGGCAAGCTTTCAAAAACAGACCTGTTCTATATACATAGGTCCTAGATATAGGGTGTTATTCAGAGTCGCAAGGGGTTTACATTTTCATCATGGTTATTCATGAAGAGTGCCACTATGCCTGTATGCGAATACACTAATTACAGGTTATTCGTGCTAAGTAAATGTGAAAGCTTTGGGTAAAAAATGCCCACTTTCATGAAATACATAAACTTCCTGAACTTAATCCTTAAGTATGTGAGAAGTACTACATAAAAACTGAAGTGCTTATATAATTTTAGAAGTATTCAGATGTTATGGATGAATGCAGCTATGTGCAAGCACGTTTGAATGAGTGACATATTTAAGGAAAGCGGCATGCAGAGCAGCTATATTAACTTTTAAATAATACAAAGAGGTTTTAAATGTTTTCTGTACGGGTATCCTTATGTGGACACAGTGATTGTGTCTTTAAAAATGTGGAAAAGGGAAGATAGGAAAGACTGAAAAAAGGGGAGACATAACAAAGAGGGAAACACAAAGGAAAATATCAAGAAAGTAGTTCATTTTTGGTGGGGAATAGACCCCCTAGTTTTCCAATTTCTTTTTTCAAAATAAAGCAAAAACCACAGACCAAGTGCCAAACAGTCACAAATCAAAAGAAAAAAAACATTCAGATAGCTGCTGCTCTCCCACAAACTTCTTTAATAACACAGCATAGCACAGCCAGTAAAAAAAAAAAAAATAACGCACCCAGTAAAAAATAACATATAAATAGGGATTACTAGTTTTTAACAAAATAATATGTGGGGTCATTCTTATAGCAACTTTAAGCAGTTTAAGTACTATGTTCACAAGCAAGTTCATGGTTGTGTTAATCAGGTTAAAAAGCTTACTGAATTGATTTATCGTTTTAATTGCTTTATTGGTGAAGTGTTTTTTTTGTATAAAGTGGGAGGGAGTTGTGTTTGTAACCATTTTGATGAAGTCTTGGACGAAAACGTACTGAGAACTGTGTTCAGCATTATTTTTTACTGGGTGTGCAGTGCTGTGTTATTAAAGATGTTTGTGGGTGAGCAGCAGCTATCTGACTGCTTTTTTCTTTCAATTTTTTTTTTTCTTATGTAAGAGTGTAGTTTGGATAGGAAGTACGTTAGTGGGTAAAGAAGAAAGGGTTAGAGAAGGAGGGAGGTGAAGAGGAGGTTGTCACAGGAGGACACCCAGTCCACAGGACCTCAAATGTTTTCACTGCCTAATGGTATTGCAGTGGCGGACCCCAATGTTGAGGGTTCAAGGCCTGTGGTGGCATGGTGGTCAGTGCTGATGGGGCAGCAAGCCATGAAAAAATGAACATAAATGGGAGAAACAAGGCAAAAAGAAAGACAAAGTAATGCATAATTTAAGCAAGAGAAAGAGGGAGGGAGGGTAGAGAGACAAACAAGAAGTGGAAATAATAAATTCAATCATAATGTAATACATCAGTGCAATTTTTATTAACAGTGATTTCTTATTTTTATTAACTCTTTATTCATAAAAAAATATTCTGGGAAACCCATGAATAGGTTTATATTTTTTACTGTGGCAAATGAAAGTTAATTATTAAATCATTAATTTTTCATGTGCTTAGATGTTATTTTTGCTTCTGTGAAATAATATTGTAATCTTTATTTGTACAACTGACTTTAAGGTCATGCATAGCTTACTTTTTGTAAGCTTGCCTGTCCAGGTGTTGCATCAGTAAAGAATGTTTTTTTTTTCACTTTACTTTATAAATAAATATTCTTGTTGGTGATACTTCACTGAGTGTTTCGAGATGATAAGGTATGTCGCAGTATGCAGGATGGAGATAGATTAGGCTTCACAATTATGTATCCTAAATGTTGTTGACACCATTACTATGCTTGTTCATACATTCCCAAGGCCAGCATGGCTCAGCACCACTCAGTGCAACATGTCCACAACTACCCGAGATCTAGTTACGTGAATCTGTTGAAATATGCACTCGCGTATCACTGCGATTCATAGAGATAAACATAACTCAGCCTAATTTGCATACAAAATGCATAAATAAGCCTGATTTTATATAAATAGGTTTAATACCTTCATATTTAGGTACAATCACCTGAGCTAGTTAGCAGGTATTTTGGGAAAACATGACATTTATCAAGTAAAATGAAAATGACAATAAGGTTTGAAATTATTTGGAAGCAGAACATACTGAATTTATAAAACACTTTTTACTAGGAAAATTGTATGTTTCATTGATGTGCAGGTCAGATGCAGATGATTCATGTTAATTGTGATGACAGTTATAAATGAGAATTCAAGACAGTAGCTCTGGAAATGTATAGGGAAGTAGTACTGATGGCAATGTGAAATATCCATGTTTGCAATACTTTTTTGCATTTATAGATTATGCTATATAGGATTTTAAGACATCATTTGAAGTGAGTAAAGCCTGAAGTAGTGCATTTTCACCAATATATTGTGTTGTACATGCCGGTTTACTGTGGCATTTGTGACTGTCACTCATGAATAAAAAATCATGGCAGTACACATGCAGAAAACTGGTAGAGGAAGGACACAATTCTGTTAGCACTGGAATAAATGGCAGCGTAATGATAAGTGCTTACAGTTCTAGTATGCATTTGTGCATGATGCTATGAGGATTAATACCACATCATTTTGACTGGATGAAGTTGAACTTGCAGTATGTGTACATGAATATGAGTGTTGTTTCACTATAAATGTTTTGTACTCAGATCATTGATTTATTTGTGATGAAAGCAGGCATGCTTTCATTGCTGTGTTGTTTGGCTTCAGTATATCACTTTTGCATGTAGTTTTAGGCAAATGAATGATGCAGCAGCAGGGATCCAGACAGAGAAAAAATAACTTAAGCCATGAGGAGAACCGCATGCTCATGGTAGCCCTTAGGGCATATGACAAACACCTTTTTGGAAAAGTGGGGCCTACAGAAGATGAGAGGGCAAAGGCTCGGAACCAAGTCGGTATGGATATAAATGCTCTTGATAGAAGGAGCCGTACATTAACACAGTGCAAGAAGTAGGTCAATGATATGGTAGGACATGCCAGGGAAAAGACAAGGAAGAACACAATTCCCCATAGCACTTCTGGGAGGACCTTAAACACATTTCTTTAACACCTGATGAGGAATACCTCCTCAGCATTTGGGGTGATGACTATGAAACAAATGATAAGGGCACTGACATAATCAGAGGCGGTGCTGGTTCTGGCTATTATAGCCATGTCTGCAGCATCACCAGGCACCTGCTCAGGAAGACTGGTGTGCACAGTGTAACAGATTTTCTTAGAGAAATGACTGCTCAGGTGGAAAGATTACATATAATACATTACAATTGCTATTAAAAATTGAACCCTCCACTTCTGCACATAATGACATTGAACTAAGTGTGTATGGTAAGTATCCTCCACACCTCATTACACAGCATATGGTAGTGGACTTCAGTATCTGAGTAGTAATGCAATCAATTAAGTCTTTAGAGGGTCATCCAGAGAAACAAGTGGTTCTGCTCTATCAGTATATTTAGAAGATATCAGCAGTAGAATAGCTGCTGCTGATGATAATATAGTTATATTTATGAGACTGTCTGAGGAAAGCATTACACAGTCCCCACGTTTAATGGCAGGATCTCACATCCCACAGCCTGTTAGTAACTCTGCAGGAATTGACACTGGATAACAAAATCAAGCACATGAAACATTGCATATTAAAACCCATGCACTTCAACATCAACACCAGTGTCTCCAGACCCAGAGGAACACATTTTGGAAGATGGCAGAAATTCAGAGGTAACAATGTCTACTGTGATACCTTTAAAAAGTGGTGCAAGGCATGGTCATATGCCACAGCTACCTCAGGAGACACGTAAAGCATTGGCTGCCCAGTAGCAAATGTGCCGTGACATTGTTAAGGCTCAGTGCACTATGACAGAGAGTCAGGAGAAATGGTCAGAGTCCTCCAGGGTGTACATGAAGATTTCCAGGACTATGTGAAAATGGTACGGATTACTGATAATGTCATGATAACATTGATCAGTAGTATGGTAACACACCAAGCATCCATGTCTGCCTCCATTCATACACTATGAAGGACTTACCAGACTCAAATAGGAGTCATTGTTGGAAGAGGCAGAGGATAGGATACTGTCCAAACACTCTGGGGCAACATCACGTCACATTTCAAAATAGTAGAGGAAATAGTAGGGGAGAACAAACAGAAAAGATACCATGCAGACCACATCAACATTCATCTACGCATGGCAGAACCTCTCATTCAAAGTCTCAGTCTGGTAGCAGATCAATCTCTGTAGGAATACCTGCATCAAGTAGGTCATATCATCAAGATCAATTAATATTAATTGCATTTTGTGATTGGCTGTTCTATTTTTAATTAGATTGTTTTGTTTTTTGTCTGTTAGGATCTGATGAAGCATGACATGTGAAAGCGCTTATCCTTTTACAATTCTATTTTATTAAATAGAGTTTTTTATGGAGCCTCTTTGTTTTTATGCCATTTGCCCTAGTTGCTGCACTGTGTTTTATTTGCTGTTTATAAAACAAATATTACACACTATTAAAAAAATAACACACACCTGAAAGAAAAGATTACATGACTCATCTGCACTAACACTGTTGTCACGTCACCCTCAGCATTGCACAACTGATGTTTGGTATTTCTGAAGACACAATTTAGTGTGCACAACATAATAAAATAATGTGATGTGCAGTAACGTAAGAGAGAGCACTAAATCATTCCTAATTTGACATAGTTAAAACTGAGGAAATATTGCACATTAAAAAAATAGCATGTGATACATTTTCCATTCCAGTGTAAGGTATGAACTCATATTAAATGCAGGTTTAGAGATCTTAATAAATACATTTTGGCACACTGCAAGCAATCACATACTAAAGTAACACATTTTATTAATATGTTAATAGGTTACTTTAGTATGTGATTGCTACACTTATCAAGGGTATCAGAACTTGTCAGAGATTTGGGATGCATGGCTAGGCTTAAAAAGCCCATTGTGGTTGTTAGCCTAGTAAACACCCATTTAAGCCTATCCATGCATCCCAAATCTCTGACAAGTTCTGATACCCTTGATAAGTGTAGGCAGTGGCTTGGGAGGTGAAACATTTACAAGCTAGGGCATAGAAGACGAACCATTTACAGGTTGCCTGTGTCCATTAGAGACATAGGTGCCAAACCAGGGATGAATTTCCAGCTCCCCATCCAGTTGTCCAGTTTGCACTTGAAATGGGTTAGGGAGGAACTCTGCTTCACTTGTATGGGGAGCCTGTTCCATAGACGGGGTAGTCTCTGGGATACATACCTGTCTCTCCAGCAGGTCCTATTTATAACACAGGCAAGGTTTAAGTCTTTAGAATGGGTAATTCTGGTGCTGTTTGTTTTGCGGGTTATGCAGGAGGTGGATCAGAGTGGGTCTAACAATGCCCTGTATGTCAGGCATAGATCTCCCCTCAAAAGCCTGTAGGAGACAGAATACAGGGATCGAGCAGTGAGGCAGTCTGCATAGGACATTTCTCTTAAGCCCTGTATTCTTTTAGTGAGGAACCTCTGTGGATGTTCCAGTTGTTGAATATGCCTGGTTCAGTACATACCAAAGGGGGCATTGTATTCAATGATAGATCTGATGAATGCCGAATACAGTGGAACAATGACTTCCTTTGACTTAGATGCCAAACCTTTGTTTATAAGTTGCGCGACATAGAAGGATTTCCTCACTACTGTAGACACATGATGGTCAAAGGCTAGATTACTATCTGTGTGTGTCCCTAAGTCCCTGACTACTGAGTCAGCCCTAAGGGGTGTGTTGTCAATATGATAGTTACCAGGGGGGGATGAATTCCAAAAAGAACACTATTATGCATTTCTTGGCATTTAGTTTTAGTCCATGGCTCTGACACCAGTTGTTTGTCTGTGTCAGCCCCTCCTGGAGAACATCTGTGTCAGTGTGGGATTCAATGGCAGCTCCTAATTTGCAATCATCTGTAAATTTAGACAGCCAGAGACTACTGACATTAGCTTTCAATTTACCATTTCAGCAGATTCAGTATGTGCATATTTAAGTACAGAACCTAAGCAAAATTTCTTCTGCAAAAAAATTAAAATATAAATATTTCTTGTGTAATGCCTTATAATATCACTGAACTGGTGTCAGTCAGTAGTTAGGCATATCTTTTATAAGCAATGACATGAGTGCTTGTTCTGAAATTAAAAAAAAAAATTAAAGAGGGAATGTCTGGTAAATAGTGACAGGCCATGCTCCACACATAATAGCCCACACATAACACTACATGCATCAGTTATACTCTGCTTTTTTTTTGGGGGGGGGGGGTATAAGAAAGAAAACACTAACCTGAATGTTATGGTCCACAATTCTGGACTAGATGCCACCTCTTTACCTGTGCATTGATCATTAATCATACTAGGACTAAACTGGAAGCTGCAGAGACAGCAAGGGTCACTTCACCACCAGACTGGCACATGATTAATTTGTGCAGAATGCAACATGCTGTAAACCTGCATTTAATAGCTGGGTCATATTGAAGGGCACCCCCAGACACATCCAGGCATCTGAATAGCTTTTCAATGTGCTGAAGTCTCTCTGAATGATAATATGAGTATGGGGTAGGGCCATATTGAAATTATCTTTGGCAGCTCCACTCTGATTTCTCATTGGTGTCATTAGCTATGGCTCCATTGGATATCCTGCATCATGTAAAAAAAAAAAAAAAAAAACAGAACAAAAAAAGAGAAAAGAGGGAGGGAGACAGAACAAAGGAAAAGTGGTTTAGTATTAGGCATTACATTTAACTATGAATAATTAAATGATGCAAAAAAACAATTGCTGCTTACCACCAAGATGACCATTGGGCATCCCACCAAAAGGCAGTAGAGTGAGCTAATCTGCCAAATATGGGAAATGTGTACACTGGCATCCTGGACAGACATGTTGATGATGCACCCCATGCATCACATACCACCTGGCTGTTGATGGAATCCTAGCCCTTCCTATTGCAGTACCACTCCTCTCATGGACTAGATGGGGCTCTAATTGCAACATGGGTGCAATCTATCACAGCAAGCACATCAGAGAAATGTGCCACCCGACAAAATTCATGCATAGTCCAGGCACGATCCTGGGGTGATGCTGGGAAATTGATGTACTGATCTACACATGCCAAGATAATGTCCATGAACTGCTGAGAAATCCTCAAGGCAGAAGCCTAAGAAATACCCAACATGTCCCCAGTCTGTCTCTGGAAGGCCACAGTACCAATATACTGAGGGCTATATATACCTTAGTATCCACAAGGATAAAAGGGTCATCCATTTCCTCAATACCTGTATGGAGAGAATATATGCACACTAAGAAACGTACAATGTCTCTGTCCACTCTGAGCCTGTCAAGGATTTCCTAATTATCAAAATTAGGATGAGTTAATCTCTTTCTCTACATCCAGCTTCTTAGACAGTGAGTGCTTCAGGGTGCCTGTGGGTTTGACTCAGCCAAGACAATCAGCTCACACTGGAAAATAACAATGCTATCAGCTACATAGAGCATCTTTGTTGGCTGCAAAGTAGATAGAAAAGGTGTGCTCCCACCCTTTATAATGAATCTGTGCATGACAGAGAAGCATGTCAAAATATGACCATGAATGCAAACAAAGGAGGAGGACTTAGTATATGACATTTTACATAATTTCTCATTATCATCTCTTTATTACTTCATTGCATACGTTTATTATGTCCATCATGAATTAGCATATCCTCTATGAATTGTGCCTTTGCTGCGCTGACACATGAATAGTGCCAATTGCTTTAAAGCATCTGCACAACAACTATGAATACCACCCATAGTGATAAGTCTAAGAAGAATGAAAGGTTCTACTAATCTGAAAACCTAAGGATTTGTTACTGATTGAGCTCAAATGAAACTGAACTCCACAAAAAATAACTTTTTTGTCAATGAATTCTTCTAAGTTCATAACAATGCTGCATTTGTACTGTGAGTTCTTGTGTGTAAAATGAGGAATATGGCTTTAAATGTCTGTGAAATATTACTTGTGGCCATAAAATTCAAATGGTAATTTAAAAAGGCAATTGCCTGAATTAGATTTTTAAATGGAAAATTAATTATTAACTGGTGTGTATAAAGGGCAGTAGGATGTGGGAGAAAAATCAGGAAGTTGGTTCCTAGGCTGGAAGGGAGGTTCATAGTTCCTGAAACTGGATGGTCCAGTGGAGCCTTTTTTTGGATGTGTTCTGAGGTAAGCTCATATGAAGATTTTTGTTTATTGAATTGGAAGGAAGACCTAGGCAAGAACTGCAACCATGACATTTTTTACAAGCTCTTTTACTTAAAAGGTTGAACGTTTTTTTTGGGACTGAGCCTGTGTAGTGGAGGTGAATCTGATATAAAAGTTGTTTTGTAAGCACTTTGTAAATATTGTAAGTACCATTATGAAAAGTCAAATGAGCTTTGTTTTCTTTTTTTTTTATTCTCCCAATAAACCTGTGTTTTCATTGCCCGTGTCTCCAATATGCTTTAAAGATATGACAATATTTTAAAAAACACATTCGTAACCAGTTATGGAATAAATGGCTTTTACTGCACTGGTAATTACTTTGCATTAGTTAAGGAAGTATTTAAGAAAAGGTATTAGCAACACCAACTATGATCAGTGATGTAGGCTATCATGTGCTCTAGTGGTGTTGAACATAAACTGCTCTGAAAGCTATCAAAGACTTCAAACTACCCTTGCTACATTTGCTATCATGTTTGTAATCATTTTCACAATGGTAGGAGTTTCCTAACTGGAGAATGACTGGTTTGAATTCTTGAGGCGTCCATCCAGCATTAGAGATACAATATAGATTTAGAAGGGGTGAAAAAAGAGTCAACTTTTAACCACACACCAACAGGTGTTAGTGATTTCCTAGTATATTTCTCAAGTAGCATCTTAGAGCTCTCAGCATCTACCAAGGATAGTCTATGGTTTGCTGTATATGCATCAGGTAGTAGGTATGAGCATATCATTTTAAAATATCCAGTTACTTTGACATGCACCCCAGTAAGGAAAATGAATACATACTGTATTTACATTAATGAATGTGTATTTCAAAGGAGGCTACATTTTGATGATATTATAATATTCAAAGTACTAGCAGAAAGGTACATTTCAGTTTACCTAGACAGATTATGGAATTGCAATGTCTTTTTATAAGTTTAAGTACTTTTGAATGGTTTTGAAATTTGGAGTAATTGCCTCTAACAGATGTCATATGAAGCCAGTTTTCCACACTGTAGAATGTGGTGCCCCAATGCCCAAACTCCTGATTCTTCAATTCAACTTTCAGATTATGTCTAAAATCACATTTTTAATACTCTTCAAGATGTGATGATTGCAAAACTTTTATTCTGCAGTTCAAACAGCATTTACTATGTTTAAAAAGTAAGTTATTGTCATAAAATCAATGGTCCCTATAAAAAAATCAATTTTTTGCCATACTCACATAAACATGAAGAGCTCATAGACAAAGCTCACAAGCAATTTCACTGACTGTGCTACAAACATTTTGGAAGACAACTGTCTCATAAATGGCAGAATGAAGCTTCAAAGTGAATAAATGGCCATGCTAAGTGCCAAAATTGAGTTCTTAGAGACATCTGTTAACACTGGAGCAAGTGTAGTTCAGGAATAAACAGCAGGATTTAGAAAGTCAGTTGATGGTAGAAACACTGCAAGTAAGAAAAGAGAACTTAAGGGACACAACTAGAAGAAATACTCTGACAATGATGCAGTTAAAACAGGATACTGAAGGCAAAAATATGATATTTCTGCACAATCAGTTGCTGAAAGCCTTGAATCTTACATCCCAGAAACCCTTGGACATAGAGAGAACAGACAGAGCCACTACTCCTAAAGCAAAGCCACTCACAATGTAGGCATGTCATCTAGGAATTACCGGATTACAGCGAAGGTCAAGTTTATTCTTCCAAAGAAAAAATATACTGCTCAGTGGTTATGCAGTTAAAGTTTTTCTGGACAATTCAATGGAGTCTGAGCAGAAAATGAAAGTTTTTGGAGAAATTAGGGAAGGTATAATATAAAAAACTGTAAAACACATTTTGGAAATACCCAGCTGTTTTACATCACAGTTTCAAGGCAAGAATTTAATATTTCATACAGATGTTTAAGCTAAAGTATATTTTGCAAATTCATTACTCTGTAACTTGATATCAATTAAAAAAAATCAGTTACCTCCTTAAATGGGATCCATTTGGAAAGAGAATGACCCTGCCATTATAAACAATGATTCTACTGAATTAATAACAAGTGAACATCATTGAACAAAGTTCTAGTGACAGAAATCATTATTTTCCATTTCTAGGAAGATAGCTTCAAAGGCCAGCATGATTACATCAATCACAAGCATTAATACCTTACAGACAAGCTTCTGGACAAACATATACTAAAACAATTACAGAGAAAATTAAACTGTTTTTGAACAATTTAATGTAACAAAGTTCTGTCAGAATTATAGTCATTTGACTGGCATATATACTGGTGTATGATTTATGCTGTTAATTACCTACATTGGATGCTGTTTCTCCTACATACTTCTGCATTATCTGAAAATAAAACGTTTGCCAGTGACACAATTGCTCTAAGTTAAATGCTACAAACAGTAATTAATGTGTCTCCTAGACAGTGACATAATAGTTTAAACACTCCTTTTTCTCACATCACAGGTTCCCTCTAAGCACTCATTGTTAGCTGGAGCTGAATTAAAGGAAAACTCCATGTTAGAACTAAAAAAAGTTTGTAATTTGTATCTTTGTTTTCTGAGCTATTTTGCTGAGATGCCTTCTGTGCGAGTCTGCATGTCCTCCCTGTGGTTGTGTGGGTTTCCTCTGGGTGCTCCGATTTCCTCCCACATCCCAAAGACATGCTGTAGGTGGATTGGACACTCTAAATTGGCCCTAGGTGTGAGTGCGTGCATGTGTGTGCCTTCTGTGGAAGGTTTGGCGCCGGGCTGGCAACTTGACACTGTAAAACTCCACTGCCAGTCAGGAGCGGACAGGTGATCTGCTGTGGCGACCCCAAACTGGGAAAAGCTGAAAGAAGAAGAAGAAAAAGAGGAGTTTTCTGAGCTATTTTAATGCATCAAAATCACTCCATGTGCTTCTTTTACAATTTTCATGTGTTTCCCTCAAAATGGCGGATGATGGGGCCTGCCTTGATAACTAGATCTTGTTTTCTTGCTTTCATTCCTTTTTGCCAGAATGCATTTCAAGTCCTATTTATATGAGTCATGCTAGACATAAGGAAATGGTGTTGTTTTCTCGTGTGATTAAGATAGAATCTTGGGACTGTGAAGCACTGTCATCTAACGCACCTTCTGTAACAGAGCTACTTCTATGTTTCCCTGACTGAGCCTCATATATTTGTCTGTCAGAGCTTGTTCTATGCTATAAATAACTGTTAGCTACTTCCAGCAAAAGAAAGTAGGTAAATAGCAGGCTTTTGTAAAGGGATGCTTTTGTAGTTCTAAAAGAATTTACACACCTTCTACCACACTCTCATGCTGAGGTGTGAAAACTCACTGCAGTAAATGATCCTTGTATGATGTATAGATGACAAGTAGTAGGACTCCGGGGTATGTTTGTCTGGTATTTCCCAATGCCCTTCCTTCAGTGGGAAGTTTATTTTTTCTCTCATGAATGATGTAGAATTAAAATGCGCTTTACTAATTCCTTAATTATTTCTCTTATGTTCACCCCTCTTTTTTTCTATTTTGCATTTATTTATACTTTGGTATCCAGGAAAAGTGAACTTTTTAGCCATGACTTGACCTACATTGGCAAAGATAATAAGTAATAAATGCACTTAGCAATTACAAAAAAAAAAATACTAACATAAAGACATTAACAAGGATTGCATGTGCAACACATAGCCAATGTGTGGCAGTAAATAAGTAAAAATTAAGCAACATTTACTAGACTGTATACAATAATAACGTTTAACTCTGTTATGAATTGAATGCACCCATATTGCTTATATATATATATATATATATATATATATATATATATATATATATATATATATATATATACAGGTCTACCTGACATTGCCGACACTCCAGAATGCCGACAACCATATGGCCAACACCATATGATCGACATTCGGAATGCCGACAATGCAGAACCGGCATCTCACTATAGTGCAGAATGGAAAGAGTTCCATTCCTGCACTGTAGTGCGATTTCGGAGTTGGTATATTAAAGTTAGGGGGGGTGTGGGGGCAGAGCCCTCCATGGGGGGTGCAGAGGGGCATAGCCCCCCTGCTAGCAGTTGAAAGGAAATTTTATTTTCCTTTTACATGGTTTACTTACAATGTCGAGATTTCAGATGTCGGTCATATGGTGTCAGCCATATGGTTGTCGGCATTCTGAAATTTCAGCATTGTGAAGTAGATCCGTATATATATATATATATATATATATATATATATATATATATATATAATGTGTGTGTGTGTGTCTCACATATACATTTAATTTATATAAAAGGGGAGTGTTAAATTCTCCTCCTCTCTGCAATAAAACAGTGGAAACAGTCCCACAGCTTTCTGTCTTTTTTATAGCAGTTGCTGTTTTCCTGACATTATCAGGATTAATTGCCCATCTAAGATTGACAGCAGTAGCTGATAAGGCAAACTACAGATTGATCTGTTCTATGGTATGTCATGCAGGTGGAGACAAATTCTTCTGCAAAGTATAGGAGAAGTTAAGCTTAAAAACAAAGTAAGTGAGCTTTCCCTTCCATTGATTCCAAGGCAAGGAAATGAAAATATTAAAGAGTACAAGCAGGTTTCTGGTACTTAAACAACAATGAACCATATTGTAGGGAGAAAAGAAATCTAAGGATTGAGTTAAACTGTAGGGGAGGTCAGAGTTTTCCTTTAATGGTATGTAGGCACATATTCAAGAATCTGGTAGCTAACACAAATGCCTCTTTAAAGTATTAACAAGCTGCTTTCAGTAGATGGGAATGGGATTTTGTTCCTTCCACCTTCATATGCCTGCAGGATGACCCTGAGCAAGTCACTTAGACAGTGCTCTTGGGTTACAACTAAAAAGTGGCACTTGTGTCCAGTGAGCTTACCTGGATAACAAGTGAATAGAATAAAAAAATAGTGTACCTTATGATAAATTAGTGCTTCATGTTTAATAATTTATTATATCTACCCAAACCAAGATTTGAGACATTAAATTACATCAAAACAATAAAATAAAATGTACATTCTCAAGTGAAATCTAAGATTTGTAATTTGGCTCCACATGACAAAAAAACAGCCTCTACTCAGGATTTTTCTAAGTATTTTGCTAGTAAAAACCTCTATACTGCATGTGATGCTTGATGTTTTAATTAGACATTTCTGTGTTATTTGTCCATCTCTAGTTGTTTGGTCTTATTCTGAGTTTGTTGTCTGTGGTCTACTTTTACAAAGATACCTAAGATGATTACCCCTTTGTGGCATAACTTGTAAAGTCAATAACAATGAGGTAAAAATACTTTTTTAATATACCAATAAGAACTCCCTATCAATCAAACTAAACATTATGCAGCTATACCCAGATTTGACAGTGTTCTCTAATAAGGTTTACCATCAAAATCTTGAAGATAAAATAATTTACCAACAAAAAAATTAACTAAAATTCTGAAAACGAAAACAACATTTAGCCTAAATGTCAGACATGAGTAACAGGACAAACAACATTCAACATACCAGGCTTCTGGTTTCGAAAGCCCATATGCCCTTTTACATATTAGCAGAGGGACAAGCTCCCCTGCACCCCCCACCCCCCCTGCAAATTATACATACCAACTCCAAGATTGCACTACAGTGAGGAAAACAGTAAATTCCCCGATCCTCACTGTACCGCAATCTCCATTCATAATGCCGAACTCATAATAAAGGATCAAGCTTTACTTTCATTATTATGATTTCATATTATTCCAATTTGGCATTTTGAAACTTTGAAAACTGACTTTCAGCCACACGATTTTCCAAAACAAGCCTAATAATGCATAGAGGGTTTGGTTGTATCATTTCAACACTGGACTGAGACAAAAGTACTATCTGGTGTACTCAAATCTTAAAATGTATTTGCTAGCTCAAGATTTAAAATATTTTTGTGGTTTAGACATTAACCTTGGAGTTCTGTGTATGTTAATCCTAGATAAAATATCTGCTCCATAAGATTTCTCCTCTCACCTCCTCATTTCTCTGTTGAGGAGAATGGCAGTTGAAGATAGGATATAGATTAAGCAGAGTTCAACCTCAACAAGTAGTCATATCTATTGTATGTGCTTTATCTGATATGACTGTAAAATAGAGAAGCTCTTTACATAGGTTCATGAGACTCTGTAAGTTTTTGGAATGTCAGAAATCTCAACACATAAATATTTTGGTCCTCAAACTATTTTTCGAAAAAAAAAAAAAAACAAAGCTCAAAAGAAGAAAAATTAATAGTTTCTTTTTATGAACTTAGCACATCAGATGGCTGCAAGATGTACATTTTCTAAATAAGACGTTGTCATTCTGATAGCAAGTGTATGAAATGCAACAATGAATAATAGTAATCAAATGGAAATGTATGTATGACTTGCAAGCTTAATACAGACAATAAAAACATGTTGGGAAAAATGTTTACATTTTTATGCTCCAAATATGATCGTCCCTCTCTTTTTCATCAAGTTCTTCCCATGCTCTTATAGCTTTTAATCAGTAGTATTTACTTGCATCCATTGCAGGGGATTTCAATCTTATATTTAACAAGGTATTAGACAGAAACCGTCCTACTAATGAAAACAGTAAATGCTGCATGGGAATTCTGAAACAGGACATCACACCCAAAATCTAGCATATGCTTGGGAATCTATGCAGCCAGGTGAGCTTCAGAATACCTACATTACCCAAGTTATAACATTACTGGTAATTGGACAATGTCCTTGTCTTTAACTCAAAAATGTAAACTGTAATAATGCAGTTATTTCAGACTAAAGCTTCCTCTCTTTAATGATCAGTTTTTAAGAGACTATTCTAAACCATTATCTGTTTAATTGACCCTTTGATACTAAAGGGTCTTAACACTTATGAAATAACCTTCTCAGGGTCCAAGAAGTCATTTAGTTCAGGATCTTCTAGATAGCTTACCTCCTGACTGATCAAGAGAGCCCTTAAATTTACTACCTGTGTAAATCTGTGGGTTATCTGCGTCATAAGAGAGAAGAATAAAAAATGCTGAGGATGAAACTAGAATGAATGAGGCCTGTAGTCTACATATAAAGACTGCATTCATGGACCAAAACACTGGTCAGCACTGATTAGTACTGACTGTACCACATTCCAGAGTAGGGGCTGGAGGACCTCGTAATTTACACTTCTAACATAGTATGCAGTTCTTTGAGACAGTTTTAGTAACCTTCTGGGGATGACCTATGTTTGGTGTCTAGATTTTCGCAGAATGTCCATATTTTTTTTCTTCATGTTTTTAGTCAGTTCCTCATAAAATTTGTGGATTTCTGGCAGATCACTGAGGATTGAAGTAATTAAATAATGACAGACATTTGAATTTTGTTGTTTTATATCCTTCAGAAAATGCATGTGAATGTAAATCCTGTTATTTTAGCAACCTTCTAAGTTTATGAGCAATATTTAAGATCTGCCCACCCCATTAATTTTTGTTCTACATAGATTTCTTGCACTGAGAAGTTGAGAAGTATGTTAGTCACACTGAATCTATAAAGTATGTCTGTGTTCACAACTTTGCTGTTAAAAGGCTACGAAAAACAATCACAAGAAACGAGAAGCCTATGCTGTCACTTTTTCGGTTTATTAAATTACCTATGGAGGCTCAGGAAAAACAGATTATAGATTCATAGGTAATTGCTAGGCTAATGACCTCAGAGGGACTTTTTGAGCCTAGCCATGTGTTTGCAAGATAAACAACATAGCCATTATGCAGCCCAGTTTTAATAAGATTTAAAACTACTCAAATCAATTATAAATTCTGGTCTAAATTAGGGATGTTATTAAGCAACTTCAATAAAGATTTATGATACTAGCCCCAGGATTCAGAAATATTATTGTCACCAGAGCTATTTAAGATAATAGAGTAATGCCTTACTGCCCAATAATGTGGCAGTATTAATCTGTGATTACGAGACATGAGAAAGCCATACTGAGAAACAGCTCATAAGCAGCTCTAATCCCCCCCCCCCACACACACACACACACACACACACACATTCAGACTGCCGCAAATATACAAACATTTCCCTTCAGGCATGCACACACACACACACACACACATACACACACACACACACACACACACACACACACACACACACACACACACATTTATTTAACATTTGTTTACCGGGAAAGTCTGACTAGGACAGAACCAATTTTCAGTGGATGCCCTGGGAGAAACGCTCCAGACGCATGTTTTTAGAATGTGGGAGGAAACTGGTGCACCCAGAGGAAACCCACAAAAATGCAGGGAGTGTCATTCGTTCCTTACTCCAAGGATGACAAGCAGGCAGGGTACTTTGTTTAAGAAGCTTTATTACATGCAAACACATCAGGATGTATAGCAGTTTCAATAACTATAAACAATCTAAGTAACAAACAGAGCTTATGCACAGAGATGCTTACACTACAACATCTTAACACAAAATGGCACTCTCTCCCTGCATGTGCTCAGTAATCAATACACGTAGTACATGCCTACAGGAGGTTTCTTAAAGAGATATGTACACTGATCTACATCCTGTGTCTTAAAGAAAAGATTGCTCTTTATCACAATAACATTGCAGTTTAACATGCACCAATATAGACACAATGTTCATGCCCAAGTTGCTGTGTATCTGGCACATGGTCTGGAGATAATGACCAAATCTCATAACAATCAGGACTGGGTTTACCAACAGGGACAGGTTTTGGTGAATAGCTTGTCTCAGAAACTTCAGGATTCATCGCAGGAATGGAAATGTTCTCTGGAACTTATTCTGGAACTGGCACACAGGACAACTCACTCTGAGATAAAAAGTCTTTCTCACAGACCATCTGCTGTGGTATAGGCTCGGACACTGGTATCAAATGCTTCTGATTCCACCTAAAACCTGCTCCTTGTGATTCCACAATGTATGATCTTGGCTCTGGGCAGATGTTCTTCGTGATTCCAATCCGATTATAACCTTTGGATGTTTGCATCCTTACCTCTTCTCCCTCTCGTAATGGATTGCTGGTCTTATCATAATAGGACTTCTGGGTTAAATGCTTCTTCAACAGATTGGCTTTCATTGACCTGTTGTTTTTGACACATGGAACTAACAATTGACTACTGATTGATAATTTGTTTCTGGTTTGTCTTGATAGAAGTCTCTGAGCAGGTGAACCAAGATGTTTATCATCAGGAATGTTTCTGAGATTCAAGAGATTCAGGAAAATATCACCATTATCTCATTTTGACTTCTCTAGTAACTGCTTTGCACTTTGAACTGTGCATTCTGCCAAATCATTTGACTGAGGATAGTCTGGGCTAGTTGTAACATGAGTAAAGTCCCACTCTTCAGCAAATCTTTTGAACTATTGGCTTGTAAACTGCATGCTACTGTCAGAAATAACTTTGTGCAGAGATCCATGAAATGCAAAATTATGCTTCATCTCAGTAATGACAGTAATAGATTCTAGATTGGGAAGTAGGTCAATCTTGAACCAATTTGAGTAAGAGTCTACTAACACCAAGTATTGTTGACCATTCCACTCGAAAATGTCTGTGGCTACTGTCGACCAAGGTAGCTCTGGAATCTGGTTCAGCTGACGTGGTTCTTTCTTGATGTGGCTTTGGCTTTGTACTATTACACACAAAACAAGATGAAAGTACTCTCTCAATGTCTTGTGATATAGAAGGCCAAAGTACTAGTTCTCTCACCCTTCTTTTGGTAGAGTCTGCTCCTGGGTGACCTCGATGTAAAATAGTAATGTACTCATGTTGCAAAGACTTTGGAACAATTACTTTCAGACCTTTCATAATGATACCATTGTCAGAAAAAATCTCATCTCTGTATGGAAAATAAGGTATCCTTCTTTGAGAAAGTGGTTGAGCTTCTGTAAAACTGGATCTGCAGCTGTGCAATCTCTCAGCTCATCAAGATGTGTGTAATAAAAATGTCATGCTTCCATGACTTCAAAATCAAATTGCTCATTGTCATGCTGTTCAATGATACTTCATGGTGAACTGGATAACGTATCAGCAAGATAAAGAAGTTTACATCATATGTTGCAATCTGGCTGGAGCCGAATGCATTGGTTTTCTCAAGATAGTGACTAAAGGTTGATGATCTGTTTCAATCAGACACATAATCATGGAATTTGGAATATGCAAACTCAATTGGCAAAAGTTCTTTCTCTATCTGAGCATACTGCATTTCAGCTTGGGTGAGAGTTCTGGATGCATAAGCAACAAGTTGACCCTCTTGTAAAATGACTGCACAAAGATCAGATTTTGAAGCATCACATGAAAGAGTAACTGGCTTGTGTACATCATAGTATCTGAGAGTAGGTGGACTGGCAATGCTCTGTTTCAGGACATCAAATGCTCTCTGGTGCAGTTCTAACCAAGACCAATATACATCTTTATGTGTTAGCTCTCTGAGTGGTGCTGATATTTGACTCAAGCCTGGAATGAACTTGCCTAGGTAGTTAACCATGCCAAGAAAATGTTGCAGGGTTTGAGCATTGTCTAGAGCTGGCATCACGAGAATGGCTGTTTGCTTAGAAGGCTCTTTATATAAGCCTGAACTGGTGAACAAATGGCAAACGTAAATGACTTCTCATAGCCTAAATTTGCATTTCTGTGGGTTGAGCTTAAGATTCACTTGATGTGTCCTTTCCAGAACTTTTCTGAGGTTTCTGTCATGTTCAGTTTCACCATTACCTCCTACCAGTATGTTGTCTACTATAATAGCACAAGGATACCCAGAAAAATTTTGATCCATTGTACACTGAAAGACTTCACTTGCAAAATTTACCCCAAATGGCATTCTCAGAAATCTGTACCTTCCAAACGGAGCACTGAAAGTATTGAGCAATGAGGATTTCTTGTCAAGGAAAAGTTTGCCAAAATTAACTCTTTGCATCTAATCAGAAAAAAACAGTGGCATTTGACTTCTTCGACTGTGCACATTGGATGATGAGGTATTTTCAGTGCCTTGTTCAAATCTTGTCAGTCAGTACATATTCTGATGTCATTTGAGCTTTTCTTATGAGCTACCACCATGGAAGATACCCAGTCAGTCAGAGTTTCAACTGGACAAATCACACCTTGTCGCACCATTTTATCTAGTTCAGCTTTAACTCTGGTCTGCATGGCTACTGGAACTTTTCTGACTGTCCTGACAACTGGACTGGCATACAGGTCTAACTTCATGGAGTACACAACTGGAAGCTTGCCTAGTTTGTCTTCAAAAAATAAAGCATAGGTAGAAAAAATAGACTGGATAAAATTAGAGTAGCGGTCTTTTAAGCTGACATGGTGAACTTCCTTGTTAAATGAAAGCAGTCCCATTTTCAAAATCTCTCTGAGGCCTAATAATGACTGGACGTGCCTCTTGACCACATAAAATAATAAGTTGTAACTTCTACCTGCCGAGTAACATGAAAGCATTACTGAGCCTTCAGTTTATATTTCTTCACCACCATATGCAACAAGCTTCCAACACTTTGCCAAATAAACATTTCACCAGCACATACTCTAGCAAATGTTTCAGCAGACATAACATTGCACTTTGAGCCAGTATCAACTTTGAGCTCTATGAGTTTGCCATTTATCCGAACAGTACAAAATACTTCATTTTTGGCCCATAAATCTACTGCATCGACTGTTTCACTAAGCACTAGCACACCTTCTTCTTCTTCTTTTGGCTTTTCCCAGTTAGGGGTCACCACAGCGGATCATCTGTCCACTCATGATTGGCAGAGGAGTTTTACGGTGTTGAGTTGCCAGCGCAGTGCCCAACCTTCCACAGAAGGCACACACATGCACACACTCACACCTAGGGCCAATTTAGAGTGTCCAATCCACCTACTGCATGTCTTTGGGATGTGGGAGGAAACCGGACCACCCGGAGGAAACCCACGCGACCACAGGCAGGACATGCAGACTCCACACAGAAGGCACCCCAGCCGAGAATTGAACCATAGAACCTCTTGCTGTGAGGCGGCAACACTAACCGCTGCACCACCGTGGCCACCCTAAGCACTAGCACACCATTAACAGAAAAAGAAAGAGACTTTGCATCATGACTTTCTAATTGATGAACTCCTTTCTTAAAATGATCCCTTTTAGTAAAAGAATGAGCACCCTTTGATTTACAAAACCTTTTGAAATGATTCCATTTATTACATTTGTGGCATTGTTGACCAAAAGCTAAGCACCTTTCTCTTTTAGATTCATAATTACTACTACAGTTATGGCAATTAACAATGCAACTAGATTGGGGCCCATGCTTTGAGTTTGCTGACTCACTCTTATGCTTCACTGAGGCTGTGGAAACTCTGGAACTTGCTAGAAAGCTCTGAGGTTTATCAGTGGGTGTGCCAGAGACTACAATTGCTGCCATGTGCCTGGGTCTGTTTCTTTTAATAACATGTTTCGTACTATCTACATGAGCTTTATTGCAGTAACGTCTAAGGCTTTTCTCATTTGTAAGCATATGTGTGTGCTTTTCTGTGAGCTCGTATATCTGACAAATCTCAATGGCCTTATTCAAAGTTAAATCACTGTCACAAAGCAAAATCTTTCTCACAGCATCATCTTTAATAGCACACACAAGTATGTCCTTTATTAATTCATCTCTTAAATCACCAAATCTGCACATTTTAGCTTTATTACTCAGGTCAGTTATTTATGCTGCAAAAGTTTCACCTGGCTTTTGATCCCTTGTGTAAAATAAGTGCTTCTCCATTGTAATTGGGGGTAACACATTTCTCTAAATTTACATTTTAAGCACTCAGGGTCCTCTCTTGACTCAGTCTGTACAACAATATGACAGTTGTCCCCCTCTCCAGCATACATAGCAGGTGCATACAGAAATGAACGTTGCCTTCCAATGGCTTCTGACCCAGCTAAATTAAGTAGAATAAATGCCTTTGTACAGTCATCTTTATCAGACAATGCAACCTGTATGAAAATGTACTCTTGCTCAAACACTCTCCAGTTTTCAGCAATATTATTATCAAGCACTAATATAACTGGTTTTCAAAATCCTTCAGCCATGCCAACAAAGTATGTGTTTGGGCACACACTAAAATATGACCCTTGTAATTATGTACAAATAAGTTGCCTCTCTGCAGCTTGCAGTAACACACAAATGCACAATAAACTCTTCGAAATACTGTACTTTGCGAAATATGCTCTGAAATGACAATTTTGCAAAGTAACTTTACTGTAACAGTGCACAAACATGTGAACACTTCATACACTTCTGATCATTTGGATAGCCTCAGTTAATATGAAAAAGTACATGCTTAGCAAAAAATGTGGTAATTTCTCTTATTTTATTTGTTTTATTCATTTTGGACTTTATTTCAAACATTTTCCATAATAATTTGAATAATTCTAGCAATATAGGACATTCCAACTTATTTTAATATCATTTAGAGCAGTCTGTATGCTTCGTTTCATATTTAGCAACTAAGAAATAGTTTGAGCAAGTTTAATATTAGAAATTAATTTCTGACCTTTTCTTTTGCAGATTATACATGCAGCAGGGATGGTCCACTTCTGTACATACCACTAGAAGTCAAAGTAGAGAAACTGGAGTTCTTACTGGCCATTAGATATGCCGTGTCTGACACCATGTCACTCATCCCTTACTCCAAGGATGGCTAGCAGGCAGGGTAGTTCATTTAAGAAGCTTTATTACATGAAAACACATCAGGATGGATAGCAGCTTCAATAACTATAAACGAACTGACTAACAAACAGAGCTTATACACAGACATGCTTACACTACAACATCTTAACACAAAATGGCACTCTGTCCCTGCACATGCTCAGTAATCAATGCACTTAGTTCATGCCCACAGGAGGTTTCTTAAGAGATATGTGCACTGATCTACCAGGAGGACATACAGACTCCACACAGAAGACTCCCCAGCCAAGAATCAAACCGGAGAACTTCTTGCTGTGAGGTGACAACCACTGCACCACTGTGCCATCCACATGCAGAAAGGTACAAACCTGCTCCTTCAGATATGCACATGCACACACACACACACACACACACACACACACACACACACACACACGTACAAAAACACATCTATACAGCCACCGGCATGCCCCTTCAGACATAACCATACACACACAACACACACACACACACACACACACACACACACACACACACACACACACACACACACACACACACACTCACACTCATGCATGGATGGCACTAACAGCCCTTATCCTTCCACTGAAGTGAATGGGTGTACACTCCCAAAAGATGGTGTACATATTTTTCACTTTATGATTCAAATAATGAGTAGAGCTTTTCTCTGAGTATTGAAACCTGAGAAAAAAATATTTGTGATCGTGTACTTACGTGGGTAATAAATAAAAAGGCAATTGTACAAAACCACATCTACAAATCAGAAATACTACTAATAATTTCATTAATATGTTGTGCTCTGAAAATAATCAGATAAGCAGTTGCATGAATTAAAGTTTATGTTAAGAAATTATTTCTGTCCAGATATATATGCTCATAAAGTTACATGGCATTTGCTTTTATGCACTTTAAGACATCATTTGACAGACAGATGATGTGTAAGCATGCAGAAAAGGTTGTATATGCAATGCAGAAACAAACATTTTTGCCCCTATTGCTATTTCATACTGTACACCCAAAAAGTCCTCCTCCAAAAAAAAAAAAAGGAACATCTGAATGAAAGTCTGTGATAAAAAGATATCAGCCATTATAGGAAATATTCATATACATATTCTGTCTCTGGAAAGCTGACTTTGTATCACAGCCTATGTATTTGCCCCCTGACCTCCTCTTACCTCTAGCTTATCCTCTCAGTACATGCCCATCCTTCATGTGTGCTGCCAGAATTTCTCACTAGGTGATTCTAGATAAATCCATGTTGCCAGCAGCAGATAAATGCCTTACTTTTGAGAAAGTGGGCTGACCTCTGTAAAGTCTGCTTTGTGGATGGATTCCGCATATGAGACAGCTTACTTATGTAGTGTGGGAAATAATGAATGAAAACCTTTCTATAATGATTACATCTGCCTAGAACTCCCCACTCCCACCCCAAAAAATAGATCTCTACAGAAAAAGAGTGCTGTCCCACAGAAGCCATTAATTAATACATTCAAGACATGACTCCAATCATTGAATCGTTACTTAAAAGACATTCCCACAAAATTATGATGAAAGTCTACCTAAAAAGAGAGGGCTACTAGAAAAATCTAAGACTGGTTTGTGTCCAGAATGGATATGAACTCCTATTGCACAGATGCTTTCTACAGGACTGCAGAAATCAGTGTAAAGCAACAGCTATTTTTCATTGAGTGAACCTGTAGTATTAGAAGGAAAGATAGTTTGCTAATAAAATTACTGACTTAAGAAAATGTCCTTCCCAGCTCTTGCAAGGTTGCCAAAATATATTTTCACTTTGCCTAATTTTGGAAAATCTCATTTCCTTTTTAATTCAGCAGAAAAAAAAAAACTATGCTATGTCAGGACCAAATACAGAAGCACTGTATGACCAAGTGCTACTGAGACATGGCTAGCTGCACCCAGGGTTGCCAGATTTGTAAACGGTCAGGTAAGAACAAAAAAAAAAAAGTCTGTCTTTCAAGTGAAGACCAAAAAAAAAAAAAGTGAAGTGGCTCCTTTGATTGGCTCATATGCCGGCATATGAGCCAATCAAAAATCACACAGCAGAGCCTCTTTTGTTCAATTCAGAACAGTCTGCTGCTTCGCATTGAACAGAAGTTGCTCTGCTTTGCGATTTTTTGTTGGCTCGTATCCCAGCATATGAGCCAATCAAAAATCAGAAAGCTGAGTCTGTTTCTCCGGGATTTTAAAATGCAGTGTGGGACTCTGATTTGGGTTGCTGATCTTGGGATAGTCCTGCTCAAATAGGAACGTCTGGCAACTGTGACTACCTGATAATGGGACTGTTATTGGCTCCTACATTCAGCTCAGCTGTCCCTCATTTTGTAGAAAGTCTCTCATTTTGCATCACATTTTTGCCATGTCCTTCATAAAATGCTTTATTTTAAGACAAAATCATTGAGGTGACAGCTTGTCAATAATGTCACATATTAAAGTTTCATAATTATTATTATGAAAATGTATGTTGATGTAAAACCTGTTTTTCCATTAACTTTTTAGTGACTTACAGCAATATTAAAAAAAATGTCCTTAATTTTGGGGACATTTGTCACCTGATTAGTTTTGGTTTTGTCCAGAATATTTGAACAAATACATTGAGAGATGTGTTCAGAGCCACTGCTATAAACAACCGATACGGAGGCTCTGCTATCGACATTACATAAGGAGACATTGATATCAGTACCTGCTACAGACACATTGCTATACGTTCCTGATACAGACACTGCTATATGTACCTGATAGAGAGAGACTGCTGTCTATACCTGATAGAGAGAGAGAGAGAGAAACATCTATCATCACCTGAAACAGGGAAATTCCCTGATATACCTGATAAAGAGGCACTACTATTTGTACCTGATACAGAGACACTGCTATCTGTATCTCGTACAAAGATACTGCTATCGATACCTGATACATAGACATTGCTATATGTAACTGATACAGAGACACTGTTACCTGCACCTGACACAGAGACATTGCTATCTGTGCTGGATACATAGACATTACTATCTGTATCTGATACAAAGATACTGCTGTTGGTACCTGATACATAGACATTGCTGTATGTACCAGATACAGAGAGACTGCTATCTATACCTGATACAAGGAGACATCTATCATCACCTGAAACAGGGGAAATTGACTGATAAACCTGATAAAGAGGCACTACTATCTGTACTTGATACAGAGACACTGCTGCATGAACCTGATACACAAACACTTCTATCTGTACATGACACACAGACATTGCTATCTGTATCTGATACATAAAACTGCTATCTGTATCTGGTACAGAGATACTGCTATCGGTACCTGATACATAGACATTGCCATATGTACCTGATACAGAGACACTGTAACCTGCACCTGACACAGAGACATTGCTATCTGTGCTGGATACACAGACATTACTATCTGTATCTGATACAGAGATACGGCTATCAGTACCTGATACACAGACACTGCTATATGCACCTGATACACAGAGACTGCTGTCTATACCTGATACAGGAAGACATCTATCATCACCTAAAACAGGAAAATTGCCCGATATACCTGATAAAGAGGCACTACTATCTGTCCCTGATACAGAGACACTGTTACCTGCACCTGATACAGAGACACTGCTATCTGTATGTGATACATAGACACTGCTATCTGTATCTAGTACAGAGATACTGCTATCAGTACCTGATACATAGACATTGCTATATGTACTTGCTACAGAGACACTGTTACCTGCACCTCACACAGAGACATTGCTATCTGTGCTGGATACAGAGACATTACTATCTGTATCTGGTACAGAGATACTGCTATTGGTACCTGATAAAGAGATACTGCTATTGGTATCTGATACTTAAACATTGCTATCTGCACCTGATACCGAAGTACAGCTATCTGTACCTGATACTTGGGGACATCTGTCATCACATAAAACAGAAAAACTACCCTCTGTACCTGATACAGAGGCACTGCTGTCTGTACCTGATACAGAGACATTGCTGCTTGTACCTGATACAGAGGCATTGCTGTTTGTACCTGATACAGAGACCCTGCTGTATGTGCCTGATGCAGAGACACTGCTGTCTGTACCCAATACACAGAGACATCTATCATCGCATGAAACAGAGAAACTACTCTCTGCACCTGATACAGAGACACTGCTGTCTGTACCTGATACACAGAGACATCTATCATCACATGGAACAGAGAAACTACTCTCTGTATCTGATAGATAGAAACTGCTATCTGTACCTGATACAGAGACACTGTTACCTGCACCTGACACAGAGACATTGCTATCCAGGGCCGGTCTTAGCTGAAATGGCGCCCTAGGCGAAGTAGTACTCCAGTGCCCCTTAAGCCCCACCCCACACCAGTGCCCCTTAAGCCCCACCCACACCATACTCCTGAAATACCCCTATAAGCCACACTCACATGAAGGTCACTTCCCAAGAAAGCCACTACAGTCATTTCCTTCAATTATTTAAATGCACAGGAAGAAAATATATCTTGTAATATAGTTAAACTGCAAGTGAAGTGGAATTTTTTTTAATAAGCCTGCTTTATCTGTTGCTCCTTCACACATTTTACTGTAAAAGTCATGTCCTCAGAAAATACAAGCCCATGTGCCTTCTTTCAAAGGGATGCTTAAGTTAATCTAAACAGTTTAATTTACTTTGGGTAGGCGAGCAAGCCTTACAGCTCAGTGAAAGTAGAATAGCAACCTCTCTCTCTTCCCTGTGTACAGTAGCTTAAACTAGAACAGCACAAACACAGATAGACTTAGCATACGCAGTAAACTTCTCTGTCATTGAAACGTCATGAAAACCAACACTCATAGAAAATGCATCTGGCCAGTGGAGGGTTAGGTTTACTTTTGAGTCATTTTCAAAATAGACTCCTTGCACACATTTTAGGGCAATACATGAATTTGTTCTTTTATTCACCTTCCTGATTGTATTAAATTATATTCCTTGTATAATACAGCACCACTTGTTAGAATGTGTTTTAAAATTTTTAGTTTTAAACATTTTAATAAGCAAAGAAAATAAGTATAAACCAATGACAAAATTACCCATTTCAGAAAATTTCAACCATAAAAGGCAACCCAGACTTCTGCCATGACAGTCCACCAATATCACTCGATACACAATCTCTACAGAAGTAAAATTACTGGAATAATTCTACATTAAAAGAAATTTGTAACTAATGAAGAGGTTGCTAATGGCAAATAACTTTACACCTCAATGTTTCATCTACAAATTCAGTGTCTGTTGCCCTTGCGTTAATCTATATTACATTAAAAAAATTGGTAAACTGGTAATATTGCAATAGAAAATGACTAAAACCGACAAGTTCATAGTTATTAAGCATCTCATACAAAAGGAGGAAACTCAGGAGTGTAAAACCCCTATTCCTCCATGTAATACACCAAATAATCTGCAATCATATGGGTACTGCAATATCAGCACTTCATCTACATGGCGTGGGAGTAGAATCCACAGCCGTCTGCACCAAAGGCAATTAAGCTACTAACACTGCTTTCAAATTCTACAACAGTATGCCATTTGATAAAACAGTTGCACATTGAAAATGGACTTAGCATGAGCAGCAGTAAACATTCTTTTGAAATGTAATCCCTTGAAAATACACCGAAATTCAATCCCTTGAAAATGCACTGAAAACTCCATTCCCTGAAATGCACTGAAACACAAACTCCTTTCTGTCAGCAGTCTGGTAGGTGGTGTAAAGCAGTGGTTCCCAAACCTTTATGGACCAAGACCCACTGTTGAAAATGGTAATTTTCATTACCCATTACTCATATTAGTATGTATAGCTCTCCTGTTCCTCCTTAAAAGAGAGGACGCCGGCACCATGGAGTGTTTTTCCGGGATTTACAGAGACCATGTAAACTACTCTCATACTTTATTAGAGAAAATCATAGTCAAATGGGACCCTAGGCAGGGTAATAGATTGGGGCCTCCCGAGCAGCCCCTCTTGCAGCAGACCCCTCACTAGCCATACCAGTGTTTCGTTACTTGGCTATCTCTCCCCAGTTACTATGAACAATGTTCAAACCTCAGTGTGTATACAATTAGGTATTTTCTGCCATTGAAACAGAATTAAAACCTACATTCAAATGAAATGCATCTGGAAAGTCGAGAATTAAGTTTACCTTTGGGCTATTTTCAAATTCAGGCTCCTTGAACACATTTCTATGGCCATGCATTCATGTATGTGTTCTTTGATTCACCTTCCTGATTGTAATAAATTATATTCCTTGTATAATACAGTACCAGTTGCTAGTATGTATTAAATTTGTAATTTTTAACATTTTTCCAACAAACAATGAAAAAATGCATGACCCAATAATGATAAAACTGCCCATTTCAGAACATTTTAACCATAAAAGGCCACTCAAACTTGTCATTACAATCCACCAGTATCAATCAATATGGAAGGACTACCGCGGTGGTGCAGCAGTTAGTGTTGTCACCTCACAGCAAGAGGTTCTCAGGTTCAATCCTCGGCTCAGCTGGGGTGCCTTCTGTGTGGAGTCTGCATGTCCTCCCTGTGGTTGTGTGGGTTTCCTCTGGGTGCTCCGGTTTCCTTCCACATCCCAAAGACATGCTGTAAGTGGATTGGACATGCTAAATTAGTCCTAGGCGTGAGTGTGTGAGTGCCTTCCGTGGAAGGTTGGGCACCGGACTGGCAACTCGACACCATAAAACTTCACTAACAATCATGAGCGGACAGGTGATCAGCTGTGGTGACCCCTAACCATGAAAAGCTGAGAGAGAGAGAGTATCAATCAATAAGCACAATCTCTGCAGAAGTAAAATTCATCCGAATACTTCTACATTAAAGAGATCTGCATATCCACAGAACAAACAGTACCAGAATTACCCATTCTAAAGACTTAAACCTTGCCTGTGATATAAATAGGACCTGCTGGACAGATAGGTATGTATCCCAGAGACTACCCTGTCTATGGAACAGGCTCCCCATCCATGTAAAGCAGAGTTCCTCCCTAACACAATCCAAGTACAACTTGGATAATTGGATGGGAAACTGGAAATTCATTCCTGGTTTGGCACCTATGTCTCTGATGCAAACAGGTAACCTGTAAATGGTTAATCTCCCAGGACCATGCTTACACTTATCAAGTGTATCAGAACTCGTCAGAGATTTGGGATTCATGGCTAGGCTTAAAAAGGCCCTTCTGGTTGTTAGCCTAGTAAACACCTATGAACCTATATGAACTCTTAATTCCTCTCCAGAAACAAACACATTTGATAAGTTGCAAAACATGCCTAAACCTTGTGTGGAATCCTTGTAAACTCTAAGATCTAGAAAGGTTGTTATAAAAGCTGAATTTGTATAATGTCCTTTATGAAAGACAATACCAACTGATCAGTAACTTGCTCCTCACCAAATAGTTCCCAAGTCGATTAATTGTAATTTCTAAAATGTTACAGATAAGGAGATACTAGAGTAGAAGGAGAACAACTTTCAACTGTTTAAAGGAACAGAGGAAGGAATCCCAGCAGAAGGTACCCAAAAGGTCTCTCTGTAAAAGGTAGACTCCACAATACAATACGACATCACCTGCCAGCCCTTCCAGAATTACTTTCATAGCAATAATACCCCACTTAAGAACTGCAATTTGTCAGCATCCTTCATTCAACAACAGGCTGCTTTCACATCTGCTACCTGTAAAACATCTTTATCACTATGAGCTATGAGCTATATGTCCCTTACTCTGGACACTTTAAGTGCTATCCACTCACTTTCAAAGAGCACATGTTACTTTCTTCTAGGGTGTATGCACAGGTTATTCTGACGCTGATATGGACAGATAATTTACAACATTGCTATTTGTTTCTTCAAAGTGAAGGTTTAACTTCATGGTAACATTTACTTAGGATAAGTGATCACTGCAAGATTCAATATGATCTTGTCCTCAAATATGCTCCCTCCAAAAATGCTTATATAATATAATATAATATAATATAATATAATATTATAGTAACATTCCAGTTGTGCAATGCTGCAAAGCTTGGCAGACACAGCTTAGCTAGTTTGATTACTTTGTATCCTGTGTGTAACATGTCATTCTTTCATACCTCAGCTTCATAAATATACATTACTTAATGATTTAAGGACAATTTTCTCATCTTGTCAACCCATAACTGAATGAGACAGTAGCTGACTATTATACAGTATAATGTAATTATGCACCTGGCTAACTCATCCTCCACTAACAATTAAAGACACTGAAGCCTCCCTTACATGTCCATTTTATGTTTTACAACAGCTGAAAATTGTACAGTTGGTAGTACATAGCCTTTGCAAAAATCATTTGTAAACAGTTCAAAAATCTATGAGCAACACCTAAAGTTTAATTCACAATGGTCGACTATAGTTTACATATACCTTTGGCCTTTATCCCACTTATTTATGGTATCACACACAAACACACATATACACACACACACACACACACACACACACACACACACACACACACACACACACACACACACACACACACACACTTGACTTTAAATTCCACACACTCCTACTTCGCTCTCATACAACACATACATACACACACACACACACACACACACACACACACACACACACACTTTTCTCTCATACAGAAGTGAGCAAAACCACTAGTTTAAGTTATGCACACACACACTAGTTTAAGTTATGCACACACACTAGTTTAAGTTATGCACACACACATCTAGCGCAGCAGCACATGCATACAATGACTCTCTCACAAAGCAACACACAGACGTACACACAAGCCCACACCATAAAAAAGCTACTTGGTAAACTTAAACCAACCTGTCTTGGGTGCATATCACACACTCAGCATAACAAAACGGAACCTCGCATACACACACTCCTTACCTCAGCATGCATAAAAACAGAGCTTCATTCCAGTACATGAACCTCAGCCTGCATAAAACGGAGCTTTCTTTCTGCGCACTTTTGTGTTTGAATGTTAGCGTGCAATGCACGCATGGATCCTACAGGTCTTACTGCTGTAAAAGTGGGGGGGTGCTCGCTCCCTTCCTCCCCCCTCTCCTCGCTGTATTGTTCTGGCACCCATGCGTGGTGGATGAATCGTGCTTTTAATTATGGAAGTGGGGGAGGGTGCAATGCTACAGCTGAAAAGTGAAGAGAATTAAAGCTTACTAACTCACTTAATTTGCGCCCTTCATGATGCCGGCTTTTACGGCGCCCTAGGCAGTCACCTAGTTCGCCTATGCCTAAGGCCGGCCATGCTGCTATCTGTACCTGATACAGAGATACTGCTATATGTATCTGATACATAGACACTGCTATCTGTATGTGATACATAAACATTACTATCTGTATCTGATACATAGACATTACTATCTGTATCTGATGCATAGACACTGCTATCTGGTACAGAGATACTGCTATTTGTACCTGATACAGAGACATCTATCATCGCATTAAACAGAGAAACTACTCTCTGCACCTGATACAAAGAAGACACTGCTGTCTGTTCCTGATACAGAGACATTGCTGTTTATACCTGATACAGAGACACTGCTGTCTGTACCTGATACAGAGACATTGCTGTCTGTACCTGATACAAAAAAAATATATCATCACTTGAAAGAGAGAAACTGCTATCTGTACCAGATACAGGAGGACATCTATCATCACATGAGACAGAGAAACTGCTTCTCTGTACCTGAAACACAGAGACATCTATCATTATTTATTTATTCATTATTTGTTTACTGGGAAAGTCTAACTTGGAATGAGTCAATTTTCAGCAGACGCCCGGGGAGAAATACTCCAGATGCATGTCTTTGTAACCTGGGAGGAAACCGGAACTTCCAGAGGAAACCCACAGAAATGCAGGGAGGACATGCAGACTCCACACAGAAAGCACCCCAGCTGAGAATCAAACCAGAGACCTCTTGCTGTGAGGTCACAAGACAAACGGCTGCACCACTGTTCTCAGTACCTAGGAGGTGAAATGTGTCACTTGACTTGACCATTCAAGTCAAAGTCTTCTCAGAGCTGCGTTACTTTGCAACACTCAAATGATAGGTATGAAGCAGTCTCACTGACTAAAGTGAAGGTTAGTATCATTATGATGCAGTTTTATTTTATTTTTACTTAAAAGCACATAATATTCATCTTTAATAAAATGCCTGGCTGTTCGGGGAGTCAGAACAGGCGGTATGTGATGAGAGTGAAGCAGTGAGGAAAGTATTATTTTTTTTCCATGATGCCTGCATAACACAGGTCCCAAAGGTGAAACACATCCAGTATAAAAAAAAGGTAATAAGCTAAATGGTGGTGAAATGACAGCAAGGGGCTCTTTGCAGTCGAACATAAATGAATAGAGACTAGGACAACAATAATAAACACACTCTGAACATTTTAAACATCCAGTATTTACATGTATGAACCAAATATATGACTTCTTCTTCTTCTTCTTTCGGCTTTTCCCGGTTAGGGGTCGCCACAGCGAATCACCTGTCCGCTCATGATTGGCAGTGGAGTTTTACAGTGTCGAGTTGCCAGCTCAGCTCCCAACCTTCCACAGAAGGCACACACATGCACACACTCAAACCTAGGGCCAATTTAGAGTGTCCAATCCACCTACAGCATGCCTTTGGGATGTGAGAGGAAACCAGAGCACCCGGAGGAAACCCACGCGACCACAGGGAGGACATGCAGACTCCGCACAGAAGGCACCCCAGCCCAGGATCGAACCGGAGAACCTCTTGCTGTGAGGCGAACCAAATATATGACTGCACTGTGGAATATTTTGAATTTCTTTATGTATGCTGCTTTTAATGTGCAGTAGCAACCAGATATTCTCGGGCAATATTTATGGCTGTGTGATTTTTGTGGAACATCATAAGACTACTGTAATGTTTGGCAAGTTGTCTGTGCGGGCTGCTAGTGAAAAGGAAATTATTACATGGCCATGTCATCAGACCTCAGGGCTACAACTGCTGGGTGGGGGTTGGGCATGCCTCTCAACTGTCCCTGATTACGGTTAGAAAGTTGTTTCTTTCTCTCTAAATCCCTGGTAAATGGGGAGAAACAGTGAATTACACTTAATAAATAATGACAATAATTAGAGTTATAGACATCTTTTGCTTCAGAAAATGCATGTAATTTCACATTCTGTTATTTTGTCAATTCCTCATGTTAATAGTAGTAATATTTGTAATTATTTTATTTGATTATCTGTCCCTGATTTTGAAGGTAAGAGGTTGAAAGGTATAAGGTTGGTGTTGGCTGGACTCTCTTTGTTGTGTGTTTAGTTTTAAGCAGTTACTACTATCTGGCTTTGCAGGATTAGTGTACTTTTGTGAAAAGTAAGATAGACTACTTAATATGACCCAGGTATTATTGCTGGGACTGTTTCTGGGAGAAGTGACTAGCTGCCTGCTGTTGCTTATTATTAAAGTTTTGATGGACTAGTCTGATTTATGTGAAGCAACACAGAGTATTTTAATATGTGGCAAATGTTTCCTTGAAACAAAAGTGAAATGCATTCTAATTACAAGATGGTTATCTTCTTTTTATCACAATATGCAACATCTGCCTTGTACATAGATGTGGCTGTAACTGCTTGTTGGAGGATGTCTGGATGAAAGTAACTGATCCACTTGCAATTTGCTCTGTTTACAGTCATTTCTCAAAAGGATAAAAGGCAACACAGAATACCCAGACCTTCATTCATTCTAGAGGGCAGGTAGACCCACACACCAAGGCTGTATAAGTAGATTTGGACATGGGCTTAGTTGTGCTCTCTGCCCTGATTCCCACCTAGTCTAAAATCAGCCCTGCTCAGAGGCATACACAGATGGTCACTATAGCTTATTTGGGCAACTGAGGAGAATGTTATTATTTCTTTAATTTTCTTCCCAAATCTCAGAGGTCACTATCTTGTGTTAGGCTGGGGGGAGTGTGGTCATTATTTCTTTAACTTTCCTGACAAACTTCAGAGGAGCGTAAGTTTGTCAATAAGTTTGTACAGGAGAAGTATAGTGTCTCAAAGTAAGTTGGAAACATCACTTCAGCTATTTTGTTTTTTAATTTTCCTCACAATCCAACATCAGATGCATATACAGTTAGCTATCCTTTGGGAAGGAGTAAAGTAGTATTCTGTTTATATATGTCTCTCATCAACAATGTTCTTTTTATTTTTTCAGTTTTGTCCAAGTGTGACACCACAGGGGTACGCATAAGGTGACTTTCTTTTGTGGGTAGGGGTGAGGAGGCATGTTGTATATACATAAGACAGCAGTGACTTGAAATATGATTGCGGTCATTTGTCCCTTAATTTTCATCTCAATTTAATACCAGATGAGATATACAGAAAGTGAATTTTTTAAGGTGGCGTAGGGAGTCAGGTACTATTAACAGGTATGATTTATGTATCAACACAATAATATTTCTTCTATATTTATTAATGCACTGCTGCTTGATTAACCTGAGCATTAGGAAATGGATAAAACTCATTTCTTCCTTGAAATGAAAAAAAAAAGAATATGATTGAATTTCTTTCCTTTTGCATGATTTTATTCAGGCCATCATTTAATCAAAAGATTGGTAACAAGCTCACCTCAGAGCATCTATAACCCTATGGCCTCTGGTGCCTAGTAGCCTCTAGACCCCCAGCTTAATTTAATTATTACTGTGTAGTCTTGGTCAGTTACGGGTGTGTTGAAAGGATTCTGGGAAAAACAGAGTTGAACAGCAAGACTGAATTACATCCCTTAATCATGATTTTTTGATCAGGCCATCACTGAATGAAAAGTTGTTGTTTTTTTAAACTGTAAAATGCATCTCAGAGGACCTTGAATCCATGGCTTCATATAGTTATTTCCACCACAGTTATTACAGTTTACTCTTATTTAAGGTATGTTGAAAGGATTCATGGGAAAAGCAAAAGTTGAAGAGCAAGCCTCAATTTCTTCCCTTAGTCATGAGTTTTGTTCAGGTAGAGCTCCTCTGCCCACCTTAGTAATGGGTGCTAACCCTAACATTAACACTCCCCCTTCCCGCATACCTCCCAACTGTACCGAATTACTCATTTTTTACCGAGTTTTGAGGTCCAAATGATGGGGTGCCATGATTCCCGAGTAGCACCCCTTCAGTTCTGATTTTTTCCAGCTTTTTGTTTTTTTGCACTTTTGAGCTGACGTCATCACGTGCGAGATGACGTCAGCTCTGTCAGCCTGTCGGAATTGAGCTCAAGGGCTTACGTCTACACATTTGCGGCTGTTTGAATGGAATGGATCTGTGTGGAGAATACTGCTACATGGATCTATCTGCTGCTGCAGAGAATGGAAAGGAAACTGCTACTTTATTTTTGCAAGGAGATGGAACTGCAAAATGGGAGGAGAATGGACTTGACTTCTACGGAAAGGAAACAACTGCTGTTTGCTGTGAGAATGGGACTTTATTTTTGCAAGGAGAAACAACTGCTTCTGCGAGCTGAACGGGACTTTAGGAGAAGGAGAAACAACTGCTGCAAGCTTAACGAGACTAACTTGACTTCTAAAGGTACTGGTTTGTGTGTGTGTGTGTGTGTGTGTGTGTGTGTGTGTGTGTGTGTGTGTGTGTGTGTGTGTGTGTGTCCACGTGTGCGTGTGTGTGCGTGCGAACGTGCACATGTCTCTACATTATTTCTAGGCACAGAATTTAAACATCCTGAAGATTAAAAAAAAAAGGTTTTACCAACACTTGTGTCGCACACACATTTGCTCTTGCCAGCAGGATGTGCATTACCTGATTTCAAGTGAGTGCCCATTTACTCTGCTGAGTACCACCGGTCACTTTGATGAGTAACGAGGTTCACTCTGCTGAGTACACAGGCTTAATCAGCTGCATCACTGTGATCACTGAAGCTTATAACCTTTGCCCATCTCTGTTTACATTACAGGATAATGTTACAAATATTTAGCACTTAAAAATCCATTAATACAAAATTGTTTATTTTGATTGGGACTGTGACCACAGTGGTTAGCAAAGCTGCCTCATAGTGCCTGCTTCTCCAGTTTACTTTTTAGCTGTAGTGCCTTCTGTGTGGCATCTACCTGTGGGTTTCAAGTGGTGGTTATTCTTCTTCCACATTCCAAAGACAAGTCAGAGGTGAATTCTGATCTTCCAAAATGCTCATCCATGTGTGTATGTATTTGATGTGAAATACTGGAGTTTTATTCAGGATTAGTCTCTGTACCTTACGACCACTGATGCTGGAGATCTGATGCTGGAGAAGGCAGTGGCTTTCTGCAACCTTAAACTGAATAAAGCAAGTATATGTGTGTCAAAATAAAATGCCCCCCAACTGCATACACCTGGTGGCTAGAGGTACTCAGGCTCAAACCTTGTACCTTGGGTACAGGTAAAAAGAGTCTAAAGTCCCTAGCCACCACCACTTGTGAATGTATGGCTCATATTTTTTGTTCTGTTCCTCACTGAAGGATTGAATTCACTAAATACTGACAGGCATTTGAATTTCAGACTTCATATTCTTCAGAAAATAAATGGCAACACAAAACCTTTTATTCTAGCAATTTTCTAAGTTTATAAGATCAGTATTTGAAATTTGTCCCCATTTTGGGGCTGTATTCCCCCATTATTGGCTTTGTCCAGGTTTTTATGCTAAGAGGTTGAGACCTATGGTGAGAAGTGAGAACTGAATTCACTAAATGATAGCCAGTTAAGTTTCAATCTTCCTGTCTTTCAGGAAACTGCTAATTTGACTTAGTGGTGTGTTGACTGCAGTGCACAGGGTCCTGGGTTCAAGACTTGGCAGTGAAATGCATGGTGGTAACACAACATTTTATTCAAGCAACTTTCCAAATGTATATAAGCAATGTTTAAAATGTGTCCCTGTTTTTTGGCCTTTTGCCCCCCCCCCCCAAAAAAAAACTGAAATTGAAAATAAATGTGTGTGTGTGTGTGTGTGTGTGTGTGTGTGTGTGTGTGTGTGTGTGTGTGTGTGTGTGTGTGTGTGTGTGTAAGTAGACTTTTATCATGGAAATGTTCTGAATGGGCAGTTTTGTCATTATAGGTTCATGCATTTTGTTTCATTGCCTACTGGAAAAATGTTCAAACAATAAAATTTAAAATGCGATTGTGTGTGTGGAAGTAGACTTTTATGATGGAAATGTTCTGAATAGAGCAGTTCTGTCATTATTGGCTCATGCATTTTGTTTCATTGCCTACTGCAAAAATGTTTAAACAATAAATTTAAAATGCACTCTACTTAAGTCTAACAAGTGTGCTGTATTATACAAGGAATATAATTTAATAAAGTCAGGAAGGTGCATCAAAGAACGCATGTATGTTTCTTGTTTTGTGTGCAAGGAGGTCTATGATTTGAAAACAGCCCAAAGGTAATCTTTATCCACCACTGGCCAGATGCATTTTCTTTGGATGTGGTGTGATTTTCAATGCTGTTCTAGGAATGTGAGTTTCAAAGGCAGAGAAGTTTTAATGCCAGCTTTGCCAAGTCTATTTTCATTGTTAGACAGTGTTTCTTTGTTTAGCAGATATCGATAAGTGTCTGTGCATTGTGCTGTAAAATGTAAAAATAAAATCCAAATAATCATTGTAGAACTAAAGCAGTATGCACACAGTAGGGTTTACGGTAAATGGGGTGAAATAGCCAGGTAATGGGACATTGGAATGGCTGCAGGGGGACTCTGGTGCTATATTTTGGTTCTGTTCTTCAGTTTGCATTTGAAAGTTGGTATCCCACAATTCCATTGGAGTAGGCGGGGTTATGTAATTATGTATGTAAATTTTACATTAATCAGCTTACAGATTTGTACCTATTTTTCATGGGCCTTGTCCAGATTTTTGATGTTTCCAGGTTGAGAGGTATGCCTTCCCTCAACCGTAACTCTATACCTTACCTTAATAAAAACCTTCCCATAACACTGCCACTATTCAGATGAATTTTAAGCTAGTGTTATTGGGGGGGGGGGTTAGTGTTTAGACTGGGAGTGGAAATTGTTTTTCTTTTTCCATATTTTTAGTTCGATATTTAGTTCATTTGAAATTATGTATGTTCAAATATATTTTGCCAATGTTTACAGTTTGACATTAAATATGTTCAATCATACATACTGGAACCATAGATAGGTATATACCAGTTAAATGGAAAATTTCACATTCTTTTTCAGTAGCCTAAGCAGAGACAGAAATAATGTCTGTGAAGAAAAATGTGCTGTACTATAAAGATAAAGCAAGCTTAGCTTTCCAAATTGATCACATTTAAAGAGACTTGTCTAAGTCATGGTGCCCCCTTATGTTTTGATGAACCCTGAGAAAGAAACATAAATATACATAATGAGAAATTATGGTACAGAAATGTACTACAGTAAAGAGAATATGAGGAATTGCACCAATTTGTAAACTGTAGCTCCATTACTGCTCTTTCTAAGAAGTAAATGGAGAAAGAACAGACCATCAGACAGACACCAGTGAAGAAACAAATCAGTGTTTTCTGCATATTGACTTTACTGCTAAATGAAGGAATGGTTAAGAAGAAAGCTGTGTATTATAAATCACTGAAGTTTTTTTCTGACTAAATAAAACTTTGAAGTCAAGGAGACTGTGTTGTGTCTCTGTCCATCCCTGTCTGCAGTGCAGGCCTAAGGTGGGGTGGGGTATTTACATACTTTCTACAAGTTTCACACACATAACTGAACTGTTTTTGTGCACTGGCTGTAGAATATAATGTAATAACATGCATAAAATGTACAACATTAGTTATAAAGATTTGTTTAGAAAGGTCAATGATTTGCTTGTCAATAACATTCATACCTTTATAATTAACTAACAATCAGTCTAAAATGTAAGCAGTGACAAAGGTAGCACACACATTTCCAAAAACAACATAGGTTTTAAGGTATGACAATTTGGCTTTAGTGGCAATACCCACTTAACCACGCCTGTTCCACAGATTCCACATTCTCCTTGTACACTTTCTGATGTGTTGGTTGGGAGGGTGGCCTAATGGTTAAGGTGTTTGCCTTACAAGCACAAGGTGCAGGGTTTGAGTCTCACAAGGGATAATTGGCTAAGCTTAAAATGGCTCACAAGGGCAGATAGCCTAGTATGAATCTATGAATCTATGATCCCAAAATCAGAAATAGACTGTCTGACCTCATAGATCTCCTACACTGGATAAATCTTACTGAGACACAACACTTATTCCCATGGCTGAATGAAAACAAGAAGAAGGATGGCTCAAAGGTAATGTAAGGAAGATTTATTTTTCCAGAGAGGATTGTATATATAAAGAAGGCCTTCTTCTTTTTGGAGAATTTCTTTAATCAGAAACCATGATGCAATTCAAGAATGTGTGAGACAGAAGTAAAGCAGTTATGTGGGCTATAAGAAGAGGCAGCATACTGTTTAGTAAGGAATTACAGTATGCCCATTGGGCAGGATAGTACACAGGTGAGGTGGAACTATTTATTTGTTGACAGATTCTCTGTATATCTATTTCAGGTTTGAATGAATTAAAAGTGAATGGTTATATCACAGCAATTGTTTTCTTTTGTAGTACTATCTAAATGAACTATGGAAAGCTGTTTATGTGAGGAGATGATATTTGGATGGTGTTTAGACAATGCAAGCAATTCCCTAAAATTCCCCTGGGATTCAAAAACACCTAACACACTGTACCAACACATTCATAGCATGACTGCTAGTGCATTAGGCTCAAGTGATTCAAAAACCACAATACGATTACAGTTGTATGAAGTTATGGATATGTAACACGCACAACTGTTTCCACTTGGAAACCCACATGCAAATGCAGCAGTTTGGGGGCATAGCTACTGCTAATCAGCCATGTACCCTCCCCAGAAATATCATGGATGTCTGAGTAGTGCAGCAGTGTGCTTCAAAGAATAGCTTGACCATGCTGTTTGGGGAGCAAAGCAGAAAAACATTTACTCTGTAAAAGCAGTGTACACTTATTCACTTCAGTGGAAGGCTCAGGGCTGATGGTACCACAGGAGATAAGTACAACAAGGCTGTGTGTGTGTGTGTGTGTGTGTGTGTGTGTGTGTGTGTGTGTGTGTGTGTGTGTGTGTGTGTGTGTGTGTGTGTGTGTGTGTGTGTGTGTGTTTGAATGTGCCTGTGCAACATTGCTTGGGGTGGTTGGGGGAACACTAGCGTAGTTATATCTAACAGTGCAGAGTTCAATTCAGAGACATTATAATGAGCCACTAATGAAATGTTGCTCTGTGTGGCTTTCTCATATCTCTCACTCACAGATTATTGCCATCATGCTATTGGGCACTACAACATTGCTAAAGCAGCACTGGCAGTGATAATTTTTCTGAATCATGGTTATCATATTTTCATATACTATAGCATCTGGTGTTTTAGAAATTACACACACTAACTTCGTGTTTCTGTGTTGTGCATTTTGATGGTTTGAAGATGTAAAAGACAGAAGAGATTGATATGTTGTCCATTAAGACTGAAATAAAGTATGCTACAACTGTAAAACAAGAGTTTGCTTGTCTTGTACTGGTTCAGCTTAAGAGTCTTAATTTTAGTGCTATTATATTGTGGTATATACTACAAAAATATGTTCATTGCTCGCCCATGATTTTAAGTACAGTTACTAAATCAGCATGATATCTGTTAATGCAGTTTAACCATCTCTCTTATATTTTTACAGCTATTCTGTCTCTCTGATTAGTTTGTTTCTAGCCTTCCACTCCAATCATTAAGTACCCCTGAGAATAAACATAGCCACATATGCCTTTTTATAAATAAATGGGTGCTTTAAGAGGGAAAGGGGTGTGCGAAAGTGTTAGATTTAAAGCAAAAGCTGCATCTTACTGAGAAAAAAACTACATCATAGCAGATTCTCATCTTCACAAACATATGGAACATTTGCACCTTTAAGAAATTGTTGTATGGTCTCTATGCAGATCTGACAAAATGTAGCTGTAAATAGAATATGCAATTATCCAAGCGCCTCCTGTTATTGACACTTCAATCAGCCTTAGCTTCTCTCTGGAACATTAGCATGATTTGTTAGTTGTTTTATCCAACCTCTCAACCGTCCCTTCTTTCTTCTTCTTTTGCCTTTTCCCGGTTAGGGGTCGCCACAGCAAATCACCTGTCCGCTCATGATTGGGAGTGGAGTTTTACAGTGTCGAGTTGCCATCCTGGTGCCCAACCTTCCACAGAAGGCACACACACACACACACACTCACACCTAGGGCCAATTCCAATTTAGAGTGTCCAATCCACCTACAACATGTTCATGGGATGTGGGAGGAAACCGGAGCACCCAGAGGAAGCCCACTCAACCACAGGGAGGACATGAAGACTCCACACAGAAGGCACCCCAGCCGAGAATCAAACCGAAGAAGCTCTTGCTGTGAGGCAGCAATGCTAACCGCTGCACCAACTGTACCTAATTTGGAGAAAGATACCTATTTTCAGGCCTTACTTTCTCCTCAACATGATGTACCTTACTTTTGGTTTTTCAATATCTGCACATTGAGAGGTAAGATCATCATTTGTGTTTGAAACTAACTGGATATTTGCATGTTTTCACATTGCTGATTGTCCAAAATATTTTCTTTCTAAATTATAAATTAATTGCAGTATTATTTTCTGTAGCTTTTCTACCTGGACTTTGAATAAAAATAGGCAAAACCCAGACAGACAACGTGCCTCTCAAAATATACATACATGTATTAATGAATAAATAAATAAATATAAACATACAAGCACGCAAATTCAAAACACCTGCAACATAACTACACAGACTAAGCGCTCTAATTTTTCAGAATAAGTTTCACAAGAACGTGCTTCTTATTCAGAATTCACAATCACAGCAAGTCAGCATACATGGCCAGCTAAATACAGCAATGTCTGTTTTACATCAGTACAAACAGTGAAATAATATGAAAGCTGTCAGTTTACAACAAAATATTATGGAAGCTGTCAGTTTATCAGTACTTGCTCTCTGATGGACTGATGGTTTGAATCATACATTCCACAATATTTAATTACCTGGTGATGAATTCCTTATGCTATAGAATTTTTTTTCTCCCAGTCAAGTCCTTTTGTCTTTGAGTGTGCTTTTCACGTTTTAATGACAATAAATCACTTCAGTTGCGCAGATGACTGTAGGATGTTGAAATGCCCTGTCTTGTCTAAGTAACTATTTACTATAAATAGTCTTATATGTCCTCTGGTCTTCATAGCTCCAGGGTAAGCATTCATCCTATCTTATAAGACAATGCTTCTGTTAGTTGCAGTTGTATGGACAAAGAGTTAGCAATGGAGGGTTTGAAAATAGAGAAGTTAAATACTTCAGTAGTTTGGGGAATCTTGTTTGATGTCTTATAACATGCTTTCTAAATGTTTGCAAGAGCTGTTGTACCTTTCTTTTCTTCTCCAAATTCCTGTCCCCCAACAAAAACAAAGCCTATTTAGGTCCTGTAGAATACACTCAGGTGAGTTATTAAAAAAAAAAAAAAAAAAAAAAAAAAAAAAAAGGCATCCATCTGTCAGTAATAAGGAACCATCTGGCTGTTCTATAGCTGATGGGGTTACATAGTTCCCAGCCTTCTGGACAAAACCCAGAAAGGAAAACATTTAAATCACTTACAGATCCATATGATCAAGTGAGCCTCGCTATCATCACAATGTCTTCTTTAATATAGCTAGTTGGTAGCTGTTAGTTGATCCCCTATGCTTTTTAAACACTTTGAACTGATACTGTTATAAAGTTATTCAGTTTCAGAAATTTGACTTGTGCTGAGAAATTGACTTACTGTCTTCAGGTCTCTAATACCTGTAGCTAAAGAGAACCCAGTACAGCTAAAAATAACCTGTTCCAGGGCAAATATACCCTGACTACAAAAGGCTGATGAGATGACCCCTGGACATTTACTTTAATTTTACTTTAGGTTCTCAGTTTTGAATTACAGTGTTTTCCATGAACATACGTTCCAGTTTTCTTTGTAATATGAATGATATTAATGTGAATCCATGTCTTTTACAGTATGATTTTTTCTACCTTTGAAAGCTTTTGACCTAATCACATTGACAGATGGTTTTATATGCATGTAGAGCAGACAAGATTGGGTGAGGACACTCAACACACAGCCACAAATAATTATGGTGGTGGCTCGGACCACTTTGTTCTTCAGAAAGTATGGTCATCCAGAAGAAATTATTCACCTGTCCTCTGCTGCCCCACTGTTAACATTTGGATCTTCCCCCAACCTTCTGTCACCACTACTGCAATGCATTAGCATTAGGCTTTTTGGGAAATGTAGCTATTTAAAAATAAATTTAATGTGGATGTTGTGCATAATCAGCGAGGATACATACCTCAGGTGCATACACATGTTTGCTAAAAACCATGGCACTCTACACAGAGATCAAGTGAAGTAAAGTATGTAAGCATTTATTTATGAAGCACATGTGTACAAATGAAGGCAATCTCCATAAAGGACGTACATAACACATCATTCTAGAGGCTCAACAGAAACACATTTGCCTTTAGTACTGGAAGATCTTAAGACTGTGAATTCTACTTCCACAGTACTCCCACTAAGATAATTGGGTACATTTTCCAACAGTGACACCGCAGTGCAGCATACAGGGTAGGTATTGTACTCCTGAGTGTGCCATTCTTCAGATGAAACATAAAACTGAGGCTCCATTTGCCTGAGCTGGTGGTAGCTCAGGTAAACATAGAAGATCTCATGTACTATCAAAAAGAGTAGGGACATTTCCCATAACCTGGCCAAATTTCCCCTAGTCAGTATAAATATTCAGCTCAGGTCTCCTCTGAAAAGAGACTGCTGGCCTACTGGGACTAATCTGGTTAATAAGATGCAAGAAAAGAAGTTGCCTGGCAGTTAGCCCAGTGGATTAGGACTCTGAGCTATTAATAAGCTATTTGATTTCTTCCAACTCCATTTGCCTTCTATGTAAATCTGAGCAATTCACTTAATCATACAGTTCTCTCAGGTCTCCCCTGAAAAGAGACACTTGTGTTCAGTGGGAATCACCTGGTAAATACATAAAATACAAAAATATCAAATGGTAGTGTGATCAAAAGTTTCATAGGTTCATAGGTTTATAAAAGGTTACTAGGCTAACAGCTCTAGAGTCCTTACAAGCCTAGTCATATTTATCCCAAGTTGCCTCAATTGTGGGTGGTTAGGTTAGTGAAGTTTGCGGAGGTAAGATTCTATGATAGTTAATACTGATTTCCTCTGTCCAGGAGGGACATGGGCACCTCCCCAGGAGTGAATTTGCGGTCACCCATCCCTTGATCTAGGTTGCATTTGAAGAGAGTCATGAAGGGGCTCTACGTCACATGAACTGGAAGCTTGTACCAGAGAAGTGGCAGTTTCTGGGAAATGTATCCATCTCTCCAGCATGACCTGTTCTTGTCAGAGGCTAGGTTATGGAGTAAGTGGCCTTTCTGCAGTTTGATTTATGAATGCGGAGTATCTCCATCAGGGATAGGTCAGAGACTGCCCTGTAAGCCAGGCACAGGTTATTTCTTAGCAACCTGTAGGAGACAGAATATAGTGACAGAGCTTTCAGTCTTTCCACATAAGACTTGTTTTGTGTACCCTGTAATTTCATGGTGAGAAACCACTGTGGTCTCCAATTTTTGCAGGTGTCTGGTGAGTTACATGTGCAAGGGAGCATTGTACTCAATTACTGGTCTGATAAGGGCCGAGTACAATGGAATTACAATAGCCTTAGATCTAGATGTGATGCCTTTATTTTTAAGATGTGCCACATAGAAGATTTCCTTACTACTGTGGATATGTGGTGGTCAAAGTTCAGATTGTGATCAATCTGAGTACCTAGATTACGTACCACTGGGTCAGTGCTTGGGAGGGGGGGGTTGTCTATAATGTAATTAGCAGGAATGTCAGCTTTCCCAAAGGGAATAATAATGCATTTTTGCATTTAGCTTTAATCTGTGGTTTTTGGCACCAAACATTTGTCTGCGCTAAACCTGCCTGCAGTATATTAACATCATTGAGGGGGCTCAATGATTGCTCCCAGTTTACAATCCTCAATTAATTTGATCAGCCACAGGCCATCCAAGTTTGCCTGGACATCTGAGAAATACATTCCAAACAATAAGGGGCCCAGCACACAACCCTGTGGTACGCCACTGGTGACTGATCTTTTGGTACAGGTGAAGTCACCCACTTTGACAGTATGTGTCCTGTCAGTGAGACAGTTGACCACCCATCTGGTAGTGCAGGGGTTAATTCCAAATTAGAGTTTCTCTATAATACCTGAGTGGGGGATTGTGTCAAATGCCTTGGCCAGGTCAAAATAGGTGGTATGCACTGTCTTTCCCTCGTCCAAGGCCTTGGTGACTAGGCATGATCTACCTTTAATGAATCCAAACTGGTTCTGGTCCATTGTTTGGAGATTACCTATGTCCTTGTTAATAAGGTCCATAATGATTTTTTTCCATGGCCTTGCAGATGAGGCTAGTCAACTTATGGGCCTATAATTCCCAGGGTTGTTTGATGGTACCCTTTGTGCACCAGCACATATTCAGTTCTCAGGCTGTGGTTAAACAGGTTTCCAAGTGGGTCTGTTATGTCATGTTTTAAGTTGTTTAAAAGGCAACTTGGGATGTTGTCTGGTCTCACCGATGCCGTGTTTTTGGTCTTCTAGCGTGCTTTGCTGACCTGCTCTCTTGGGATAATAGGCTGAAGAATAGTATCAGATATACTTTGGGGATGACTGGAGGGGATGGGGGTGAAGTTTTCTCCAAATCTGTCAGCTGGCAGGTTGGCTATTACCTTCGGTTGAGTATGGGTGCTGCCATCTACAACCTGTTCAACACATAGCTGGGCATTCTCTTTTAGATTGTGGATGTAGTAAAAAAATGCTTTGTGATTATACTTACCTAGGGAGGCTATTTTTACTTTGCAAGTAGCTTTGTAGGACTTGACAAGATCTCTGATTTGTTTGTTTAAGCTAGAGAGGGATTTCTTCCTCTGCTGAGCCAGTTCTCTCTTGTTCCTTGACGTTAGTTTCTTTCTCTTGTTGTATAGCCTGTTTATACCAGGGGGTCCACCAGGGTAGCTTGTTTTTTTGGCAAGAACTGGTTTTAATCTGGTCAGGTACAGCCAATTCTATACAACTGCTTAAGTAGTTATAAAGGGCATTGATGTACACCTCTGCACAGGAGTCCATGTTATCTGCATTTGAGGGAGCTTTGAAACTTCTTATACAATCACTTGTTAGGAGGTAATTTTTTTTTGAAAAATTCTTAAGCATTTTTGAGCTTGATGTCTTATAATTACATCAAACGAGACTGACTTATGGTCCAATCTTACCAGTGAGGACATCACACAGGGGGGAGGGGGTTGCAATGCTCTCCCATGTTAGTGAGTACTATGTCTAGGAGATTTGAGCCTCTTGTGGGTGTGCTGATTAGCTGTTCCAGAGCATTTGCATTGACAAAGTCCAAGAACTTCTGGGACAGCATGTTTGTGGTCATTTATATTTCCTATTTTTGCAAATGACAGATCCAAGCTTTAATTTGAGTGTTTCAGAAAGTATCACCAGAAGACAGGCTGCTGAATTCCACACCTGCTGCAGCTGGCAATAATCACCTCCAGGAGGCCAAAGGTACATAATGTTATATCAGAAAGACATGGACTAGTGTTGAAAGATAATAAAAGTAAAGTTCATCTCTGCAGTGAACATGGGCCTGATGACAGGAGATATGACTTTTTATAATCATTTCCATACCTTTCAACTTCTTAATGAAAAAAAAAAAACTGTTCAAAGCCTAAAATAGTGTGAGAACAAATGGCCAGAAATAGGGACATATTTTAAATATTGCTCTTATAAACTTAGAAAGTTGCTAGAATAACAGGATTTGTGTTAGTATGCATTTTCTGAAGGATATGAGGTCTGAAACACAAATGTATTTTATTGCTTACTTCAGTCCTCAGTGATTTGTCAGAAAACCATATTTTTTGAGTAACAGACCAAAAATATGAAGCTAAAGTCTGGACATTATGTGAAAATCTGGACAGTTGAGAGGTATGACTTCCCGCTAAAAAAAATAGGTTAAGTGTACAATAAGCATCATTCTAAATTAGTGTAATTAATTAATTCATTCATTAATTGATTTAATAACCAGGAATGTCCAACCAAAAACTACCTATTTTTCAGAGTTACAGTGAGAAAAGCTTTGACACAACAATTACATAGACTGAAACATAATGTGCATTAAGATTGAATAGTTAATCAACATATATGATTCAACAGAAAAAGAAAAATTAAGAAAAATGAAATTGAATCAGAAAGACACTAAAGGGAGATTAGACACAGGGAGCCTAACTCACATTAATAATCTTGTCACACAAGGTACCATTAAAGATAAGATAACCACAGAAGTACAAGAGAAACAGGTAATGAATTGTAATGAACATTAGAATAAATTATGAACAAACATAAGTAAATCATTATCATCATCATCATCATCCCATCAGCCCCCTTTACCCATTTCTGCATGAATTTGTGGTGGCATCAACTGTTATCACCTTCATGATTCAGAGCTATTCTCCCACCTTCTTTGACAGTCATGTTTGACTATTGCAGGTCTTCTCTCATGCAACTGGTCCATCTCTTTTCTGAACATACTTAAATCATCTTACCTTCTTCCTGCCTCTCCCTGATTTACTTTATCAGATCATCTTCTGCTTTCCTGCACTTGTGACTGAAAGACTACAATCTGTTCTCCTTGACCTTCTCTCCAACTACGGTACTTTGGCTTCCACTCTATTTTCTTTTTGTCATTTGTCCCACAGTGTGCATCCTACGACCCATCTCAGGCACCTCATATCTGTCATCTCAAGCTTGCTCAGTTGCTCTGTCTTCACTGCCTCAATTTCTGTGCCCTAAAGAAAAATTGGTCGTACCATTATTTTGTAGTACACCTTACTATTCAGCTTTTTGGCATTCTTCTGTCACACACTACACTTGATACTTTTTGACTGCAGCACCTCTGATTCTAGCGTTGACTTCCTCATTTAGACTTTTTGTCTCAACCACATCTCCCTGCTACCTGAAGTTGTTAATCTGTTCCACTATTTTCCCCATCTATCTCAATTTTCATCTTATTTTGATTTTTTCTAATTGCTGTCATGACCATTGTCTTAGGTTCCTGTTTACAGTCTGCTTGTAGTGCCGGATGGTCAGGACACAGCAGCTTTCTTCATCAGTCCCTTCCAATTTGTTTACTAATGTAGTTAACCACTAGTACAAGAAGAAGTGGGCTCAGAGCTGAACTGTGATGCACCACAACTACCACTGGGAACCCACTCTCTGAGTTCAAACACTGTTGCTGCCTCTATTGTTGGGTTCTTGTACAAACATTGCAACAATTCTACCAATATTTCTGAGAATTTGAACCATCACTGGGCTTCCCAGATTAGCTATCTTGAGCTCTTGTCATGTGCTTTCTCCAAGCCTGGCAATATCCTGTTGGACTCCTCCCTCATCTCCAGCTTCTTCTCCACTGTCTGTCTCACTGCAAAAATCAGTTTGGTTGCTTTGCATTCTGATCTGAATCCAAACTACTCATTTTACATTCAGCTACTCTGTGGGTTCAGTCAGCAGCCTCAGTGTGACAGGGGTTTGATGCCCCTGTACTGCTGCAATAGTCAATATCCCATTTGTTCTCATAGTCTGGTGCTAAAATGCTTCCTCTCCAGTGACCTGGGATATAACCTTCTCTCTCTCTCTCTCTCTCTATTCTATGATGAGTATCCTCAATATCCAATTTTCTCAACAGCTTGATCATTTCTGCTGTGACGTCATCTGATCTTGTCACTTTCCCTGACTTCACTTTCCTTATTGCATGCCGTATTTCTTCTAAGGCAGGTCCTCCTACCTTTTTTATTGTAAGATGCACAGGGAGATACAGCTTCTGTGAGGTTTTCTTCATTCAGAAACTTCTTGATGTACTTATTCCATCTGCCCTTCATGCCCTCTGAAATAATGAGCAGATTGTTGCTAGAATCCCATATGAATGCTATCTATGAACAATCTTCTTTATCTTTCTGTCATTGCCTTACAACCTGACACAAGTTCTTTGTGCTATCTGCTGAGCCACTTTCCAGTAGACATTACAGTTTCTCTGATCTTTTGTTCTTTGCCATTGCAGCTGCTGTCTTAGCTTCTTTGCTAGCCAACCAGCATTTCTTCTTATCCTGGTCTGTCATTTGCATATCCCACTTCTTCTTGTACTCATTCTTTCTTTTGATAACTTCCTGGACTTCTGCAGTCCACTACCATCTTTCCTTATTTACCTTATTTCCATATTTGGCTCAAACATGTATCTATTTTATCATCTTCGCTAATGCTGTTTTGAGGCACTAACATGCTTCTTCAACTACACTTATCTCCTTTTCCTCTGGAAGTGCTATAACCAGAAGTACTGTCTTTAACACCTGTGCTTTTGCTTCAGTTAGCTTCTAGGTCTTCAGTCTTGTATTTGCTGAACTCAGAGCCTTCTCTGATTGCTGCTTACAGTTAATTGTGGCCACCAGTGTTTATCCTGGGTGGCAAAATTTCATTAGGGATGATTCTGCAATCTATGCTTTGACCTCAGTGTCCTTTCCTTACTAAGATGAAGTCCACCTGAGTTGCATGCTGATCACTCTTTCATGCAGTTTTGTGACTCTCTCTCTCTTTCTCTCTTGGTGAACTACGTAATGTCCACCACTGAGTCATTTGTAGACAGATGTCTAGAATAGCGTCTCCTTCAATATTCCTGTTGCCCCAAACACATGGACTCAGGCAATCCTCATATCCACCATTGTCAAGAACAACATATTTTGTCCTGATTCATTGAGGTAAGGTGGTCTTACAACTGCTATGTGTATGCCATCTGTTCCTCATCTTCACAGCTCTGCTGTGGTACACAGTCTGACATCGGGGAGATTACCCTATCTTTACAACAAAGTCTGACTGCCATGCGTCTGTCCCTGACTTTGATTATCTTCCTCATTGTCTTCAGAAGATTCTCTCTCACCATCCTATACCTTTTCTAGTCCCCCCCCCCCAAGTAGCAGATATTCCTACAATGCCTTTCCATCTTGGATCCCGGATACACAGAATAGCCAGTCTCCTCTTCATCATCCAAGAGCACTGAAGAAAACAGCAGGACCAATTCAACTTTATAAAATGCTAGTAAAACACCAGTCACTCCTTATTAACACTACATAAAAATGATTGAGTGGTTTCATCCCCAAAATCAGGACTTCATCAGATGTGGACACAGCTGGCTAGTAGCTTACTGTCCTAGGACTGCCGTGCTTTATGACAGTCACATACTGAATTCTGGGGGGTGCATACACTCCCTCCTGCCATTACCATGGTTCCCTGGTATACACTTAGCACACTGGTGAATACCAATGCCTCTTTTGGGAACATCAGTTAACATGATCAAATCACCTCGAGCCAACCTTTACACTAATACACCTCACATTGGTTTGTATTCTCCTATGTACAGGGTACTGGGAACTCCAGATAATGCCTGGCGTGGTTGGTCCCATTACTCTTCCCTAAATGGGCACCCACAACTCCATTAATTTCTGGGTGCATTCTGTTGGCAACCCCCTCACATTCAACAGGGAAGGTTGAGTTTGAAATTTGTACAGTTCATCATTGAGGCATAAATACACAAGATGGGTTTGGAAGTGAGAGAACCCCTCCCCCCCAACACACACACACAGATGCAGGAAGAACAAGCAAACACCATATAGTGGCCAGGCCCAAACCTTGCATCTTTACACCACCATGTCACTATTTATCTCTGCTGTCCCTCCTATAGTAATTATATTGCAGTTTTACTACCTGGTTAAAGTAATGCAAAAGATGTAGACAATTTGGATTTAAGATGATGACCGATAAGTAACAGTGTCGGAGGTGATCATATTGGCTGCAATGCAGTATTTCTGCACTTGAGAATGGCTGAGTAACAATCTGCTGTTTCAGAGGAACTATCTGTTGATTCACAGTAACAATCTACACACACAAAGTATTCCAATTTTTAAGAATTTTTTGTTTACACTTTGTACCATTGTTTCTACTTTCCATTACTATAAGGAAATATATGAGTTGCCATAATGCATTTGAATTCTGATTGCTTTTTGAAATTATGAAATTACTTGGTCGAGAACTGACATTAAATCTTCACATTTCATGCATCTCAAAGACAGATTTCAGGATTTTAATTGCAAACTGACTTTTATTATCACATAACTGCATCATTTCAGGGAATTACAAAAAAAAATAATCTATTCACAGGAGAAAGAATACATTTTAATACCAGAATGACTAGAATGTTTTTAGTATGTTAACTACTCCATTTAGTCTTTCTATTGTTGCTACTGGTTCTCTGGAAAACTTTTAGAGCCAATGAGATCCAAAATGGTAGCTTCTAGCTTTGCCTATAAGAGTACTGAAGGTATTAGGCTTATCTAACATAATCTGCCAGAATCCTTGGCTTGCATCAAGAAATAAAAATAATTTAGCATGTGGCATAGTTACCACTAATGCTATTATGATAATGTTCACTTCTGATCCATTTATATGGGTTTTAGAGGATTCATGCATATCCTTAATATGTCCTTCATAATTGTTGCTATGTAATTCACCTATTTAATCAGTTTAGTTTGTCTGACTATAACTCCTATAGCTTCCATACACTTTAGTGCCTGACCAGCCCTTCCTTTGAGTGAAACCACTACCTTTTTACAGCATGAATCACAAGTATTGTCTCAGACAAATGCTCTCATCCTACAGACAGCCTAAGCCTTCAAACAAATTTGCATATTCCCACAAAATGCCATTTGTAGTATGTAATACACATTCTATACCCTGTGACTTGTCTTTCAAAACTTGTAATGCAAGCTAATCATATACACTTCTCTTCTATTTTCTTGACATTTTAGTTTCTTTGTCATAAAAATTAGCTTTTGTGCTCACTGAACTTGCATCTGAGCACTAGTTTCATCATTCAACTATTCTAGTGTTTTGTTCAATATTTCTCAAACATTTATGCTGAATATCTGTTCAAATACTCTCTGCAAATGTGCATGAGATACCCTGAAAGTTTTTAAATTCTGTATTTGTGTCTCTTTAACAGTGTAATTGTTTAATGCAGAAGCAGGAAATTAGCCATTTTGCATCTGAACATTCATATCATCATGCAGGTGTTACACAAGCATCTGTCCTGTATAACCAATTGCTTTAATTGAGCTTATAAGCACAACTGTCTTTTACATCAGCTTGTTATTCTTACACTTTTATTCACATTCTAGCCACATTTTTCCCAAAGGCTTGAGTTTATGTCCCTTGCTTAAATCAAGTAGATTGCAAGTATATGCTGAAAATAAAGAGTATTCTGTGCTAATATGTAACTTTGATCAAATGAGTTGCCATAGCTTTTCTGACCAGCAATTGCTTTTACTATCATTAGCTGTTTGTATTTAATTCGTAAACTCACTCTGGGATTTATAACAAAGATGAACACTGTGTGAAGCATGCACAGTATTATCTGGATGGATCTGAGCTGCATCCAGTGCAATTGCACCAACAGACATTCCATGCACTATCCTTTTGCTTCTAAAATAGTAATATTCTGCTGCAAAGTTTTTATTATTTTTTACAGACCCTGTCAAAAGTATTACTGTACCCAGATAGCTTGCAAATGTTATTAAATGCTTTGCAGCACACCTTTTTGTGTCTATGCCAAAATGATTATAACAAATGTGGTTTCTGTTTACTCTTTGTTACTAGGTGCCATATTGATTACCTTGGAGGACCACAAAGTACCCATTTCATCATTTCAGTGTTTAGCATTTATCAGTTTCAGGCTTTGTTTTTGCTTTTCATCTACAGCCTTTATTTGCATATTCTGAACTATTCAGTCATATTATTAAACTAAATGTTAGATATTTCACTTGTTTTATGCACAGCTATAGATTTGTCCATTGTTAGATCTGCTTCTCATAACAATCTTCCCTTTAGTCAGTCATTTCCAGTTCCAAATGAAGTTGTATTTCTGATTAATTAATCAGCCAGGTTATCAAACTCAGTTTTGTACTCTTGTGTCAAAGATCAGTCACATAGATATGTTACTTAGCATTGTTTTTAGTTATTTAAAGACTTGGAAGTTCGCATAATGGTTAAGGTGTTTACCTGACAAACACAAAGTACAAGGTTTGATGCTCACCATTGAAAGGAAATTTACTAAGCATTGAATGCCCTGCAAGGGCAGCTAGTCAGGTACTTATCTATGAACTGTTACTTTTGCATGTAATATTATTATTTTAATTGCAAAAGTGATTTTTGTTAGTGTTTATTCCCTGCTTTGTTTGTATTTTTGTGATTTGTCAAATCAGAGTTTTTCTTTCTGCAGTTCCATTGAAAATGGGTTTTAGCTCAGTCATACTATCCCGGTCAACAAATAGAAATAAGTAAATAAATGATTGCATTTTTTAAATTTTCTAGCCCAGTTTAAAATACATCCATGGTGTTCTGCAGCAGTATACACACTTAAAACTGTAGACAGTAAAACCTATATATTGATATAGTGTATCACCATCTACCTTCCTGAAAATTTTGCCAGTATACTCAATGAGACCAGTCATCTAAAACCAAGAACTCCCCCTCCCAGCAGAAAAGAACGTTTACACTGTAGACAGTAAAACTATTTATATAGTACATCCCCATCCACCTTCTTGAAACCTTTGCCAATATACTTAGCAAGACCAGTCAGCTACAACAAAGAACTCCCCCTCCCAGCAGAAAAGAGCATTTAAACTGTAGACATAAAAACTAAATATTTTTATAGTACATCCCCATCCACCTTCCTAAAAATTTAGCCAACATACTTGGTGAAACCAGTCATCTAGAATCAAGAACTCCCTCTCCTCAGCAGAAAAGAGCATTTAAATTGTAGACATTAATACTAAATATTTATATAGTGTATCACTATCCACATTCTGAAAAACTTTGCCAACATAGTCGGTGAGACCAGTCATGTGAAACCAAGATCGCACCCCAGCAGAAAAGAACATGTAAAGCATGATTAATGTTTAACTCATAATCATAAGCTACTGATGTACTTCCTATTTAATGTATTTAGCTATCTTAATGTGTACACGCTACTACAGGGCTCTGGCCCATTCCAGTAAAACAAAATCAATGTTTTTCTTCTAACCAATAGTTACTTATCTAACACTATCATATCCTGCAAATAAACATTAAGAAAATGTATTTCGTAAGCAACTTATTTTTTAAGAGTAGCATCTTATACTAGGTGGAAAGTTAAAAAAACTTGTGTACAAGTCAGTCTCCTAACTTAGTAAAACAGTTTACCTCAATATACTGACTAACATAGTACTGTCTGCTACTATTTCTTTACAGAAAGAAACCTTGACAAAAATAATCTTTGCTTGTGGTAGATTGATTTTAAAACCTTGACAAAAATAATCTTTGCTTGTGGTAGATTGATCTCTGTAATATTGCCTTAATAAGCTTAACTTACTTCTAAATTTATTTCCGCTGATTGTTTCTCTTGGGAATACAGTACAATACTCTGTGTTGGCTCTACTCCATTCCACTCTCACTCCACTTGAGCTCTATTATGCTATCCTACCCTACCCCCAATTCCCACCCATCATCACTTCACCTACACTTATACTTCTCAACCCAAGCCCACTTCTCACAATTAAGTAGTAACAGCCTCTAGCAACACCTCCCCATCCTCCATCAATATTAAGACCTCTGCCCTGTCTAATCTTCTTGCAAATGAGGCAAATGTCAGATCCAATGGACAAAAGTTGGCTTCACAAACAACTATATCAACAAAAAGAGAGATCAACCAACATGGCTGAACTAAAAATATAACTTTAATAACCAGATAAACATAGTTGGTTAGCACCACACCACAAAGTGCTTCTTCAGACCATAAAATACAACGAATATTCACAGTCTTAAATAGAAATGGCAGTTAAGCTAATGATTCAAAACACGTGACTTCAGTACCAGTTTTAAAGAAAAGTGTCATTAAGACCAAAATCTTTATCTGCTCACAATATTAAATTCCATATTAACTCAGCAAATTCAGTCTTGTTCACATAAGCAACCTCTCTTAAATTTAAAGGCATCAGTTCTAACACAGTGAATCTAAAAGAATGCATGTGACTTAACTCATATACATATTTAGCTAAAGCATTAGATAATTTTAACTTCTTTACATCATAAACATGTTCTAATATTTTTTCCCTTAAAGTGTGATTAGTTTTTCTACAGGTACAATATTCTGCTAAGTAGACTAAATTAATACTTTTACAGTCAGCATTAAGCCTTAAGCTAACGGTATATCCAGAATCTAGATGCACAAACTTGAAAGTAGACAATATATATTTACATGTCAAAAAAGTCATAAAGTTCAGGTGTGGTCCCCAAATGGCATACAACTCACTTATAAAACTCCAAACGAAAATCCAGCATCCAAAGTTGATCAAAAAACAAGTTTATTCCAGTAAGCGCTTTCACCCTTAGGCTTCTTCAGACTTTACAAAAAAGTAACTGCAAAACAGGTTTAAAAGTCTTAGGAGCTCTAGTAATTGGTCGAGCCCAAGCCAATCAATGCTAGTTAGCAAAAGCATCACCACATGAATATATCAACTGAAGTGATTGGTAAAAGTTCACATAAAGATACATCCATATTAATTTATATAGATGTAACTGTCCATAGGACAAAAATTATTTATTTATTTAAGCAAAGTTAAAATCTCGTAAACAAACATGGTTAAACCAGCATTAAAGCAAGCGCTTCACATAAATGATAAAAAACAACAGGTTAAACCCACAGTCATAAATACATAGGGTTATAACAACCCTCCCCATGACAATTAAGGGGCACGAATAACATTAAAATCTCATTCTGGCAGACATCTGCCGTATATACAAAGACGATCAAGTTCCCCAAAGTTTAAAAGTGAATAAACAGCAGAGCATCTGACATATAAAACAAAAATTCAAATGTTTGTGTATTAAAACACAAAAATGTTAACAGTTAAAATACATCGAGTTTACAGCCTTAAAAAGGCTTCAAAATGAACCAACTCAGATAAGCAACTACTGTATATATTAAAATACGAAAATATTAACAGTTAAAATACATCGAGTTGACAGCCTTAAGAAGGCTTCAGTGTGAATCAACTCAGATAAGCAACTGCACAAACCCATATGAGTGAACATCCCCGTAACACAAAACGCTTACCAAGTGAGAGAAATAAGTGTGTCAAACCAGTGTCTATAATCCATAAGGTGTACAAACCATTCCTACAACTAGTGCTTGGCATGGTATGATACAAAAAGCTTTCTATTTCAAAATATACACCTGCGCTACGTAACTACGTCGCTGAGGTCAGGGAAAAAACCTGCAAAGCCAGTAGCGTTTAAAAATCGTCGATAGATGGCAGTATAACCTAAACATTTAAGTTATAAAATATATCCATATAACATAAAGGCTATTATATTCAAAATAATAAATCAAGCGAACCAGACATTTCATAGCACTGGATGAGATCTCACGACTCATCAAGTGCAATACAAAAGATTTATAAATGCATACTAAAAACTCTGTGTCAGAAAAATGTACTACAACAAGCCCCATAACTTAACAGGAGGTAGCCTAATATCTAAACGGTTAAATATAAAAAAGACTTCAAATGTCAACATATCAAACGGACACCATTTGTAGAACACCTGCTTCTATACTAGAAGCTAAGATATCTTCAACTTGTGTTAGATGAATGAGTTATAATACAGGCACATGATGGAACACCAAACCTTGCAGCAGTGAATAGTCTACACTTGGGCATAACTAAACATATATCCCAGGACGTCTACATGACGGGTAACTGTGAGGGATGTCAAATGAAAGGAAATAGATGCTAAGAGGGGAACAAATGTCCCAAGGTCTTAAACATAATAATGGATGAAAAGAATAAGAAAGGAGAGAAAGGAAAGGAAGGAAAAGGGGGTTAAGAAGAGGTAAGAAAATGAAAAGAAAAAAGAATGGGAAAGGGGAGGGGGGAAAGAGGGAAAAAGGAAGGAAGGGGGAAGGGGGGGCGAAGGGAGGAAGGGGAAAAAGAAGTATAGACATAAAAGGGGAAGGTAAAATAAACAAATATATATGACTATCCTAAAAGAAAAAAATATAAATGGAACAGTGGGTTATTTCGGTCTGCATAGCCTTCTCTTTTTTAAGATGGGTCTGATCTGGACCTTATCATTCAATCCAGGTGCCCTATCGGCTCTGCACCTAATAATCCATTTAAGCTCATTCTCTAAGGTGAGGTTAACTATATCACCTCCTCTTACATTATTGGACAGAGTTTGAAGGACACAAAAAACAAATTGATGTTCCGTTCCAAGTGTCATAATATGTTTTGCTAATGCATTATGAGTGGACCCAATACGAATGTGGTATATGTGCTCCCTAACCCGCTCTCTAAGGGACCTGTTGGTTTTCCCTATGTAAAAACAGGGGCACATAGTGCATCTGGCCAAATATATCACATTAATACTGCCACAATCTGTTCCAGTACATAACTTAAACTCATAATTAGTTAAGGGGTGTATAAAAGTCATTCTAGCATCTATATATATACATTGATTACAGTTGCCACATGGTAGGGTATTAAAACCAGAGGTACCATCAGTGACTATAGATCTAGATATCCTGGGATTACACAGTAGTCTTCTCAAGTTCGGTTTATTCTTAAATACAACTTTGGGTGTAGGGCCTACTATCGACCCAATTCTGTCATCTAATAATAGGATGCCCCAATATTTCTCCAAGATATCCCTTATAAAACCAGAGTCTCTGGTATAAAACATAGTTATACGGGTGACCTCATTAGGTTTATCAACTGAGGGATTGCTCATTGCTAGAGGTTCCAGGAAGTACGGTCTAGCTCTACCTTGTCTCATCCCATCAACCTCTTCGAGCTGTTGGTCGAACCTACGCACATCATATCCCCTAGTTCTAAAGCTCTCTCTTAAGAAGTTTACTTCATTAAGATAGCCATCATTAGATGCATTGAGGCGAGAAGCTCTCATAATTTGCCCTTTCATTACGTTGTCAAAGACATATTTAGGGTGCATGCTTCCCCTGCACAAAAAGGTATTTTTATGGCATAACTTCCGATGTATGGACGTATTAAGAAGGCCATTATCTAACCTATTGATGTTGACATCTAAGTAGGATATTTGATCTCGTGAATAAGTTAGTGTAAACTTAAGAAAAGGTGTAGACGTATTAATATACTCATAACATGCTAGTAAGCTTTCTTCATCGCCCAGCCAAATCATAAAAAGGTCGTCTACAAACCGCCTATATATCCCTATATGCTCCATCAATCGTTCATTCCCTAGTATGAATTCCTCCTCCCACCTGGCCATGACGAGATTGGCGTAGCTATTGGCACAAGACGTGCCCATAGCTACGCCATCTCTTTGTAGGTAAAGGTCATCACCAAACATGTATTTTAACTGTTAACATTTTTGTGTTTTAATACACAAACATTTGAATTTTTGTTTTATATGTCAGATGCTCTGCTGTTTATTCACTTTTTAAACTTTGGGGAACTTGATCGTCTTTGTATATACGGCAGATGTCTGCCAGAATGAGATTTTAATGTTATTCGTGCCCCTTAATTGTCATGGGGAGGGTTGTTATAACCCTATGTATTTATGACTGTGGGTTTAACCTGTTGTTTTTTATCATTTATGTGAAGCTTGCTTTAATGCTGGTTTAACCATGTTTGTTTACTTAGATTTTAACTTTGCTTAAATAAATAAATAATTTTTGTCCTATGGACAGTTACATCTATATAAATTAATATGGATGTATCTTTATGTGAACTTTTACCAATCACTTCAGTTGATATATTCATGTGGTGATGCTTTTGCTAACTAGCATTGATTGGCTTGGGCTCGACCAATTACTAGAGCTCCTAAGACTTTTAAACCTGTTTTGCAGTTACTTTTTTGTAAAGTCTGAAGAAGCCTAAAGGTGAAAGCGCTTACTGGAATAAACTTGTTTTTTGATCAACTTTGGATGCTGGATTTTCGTTTGGAGTTTTATAAGTGAGTTGTATGCCATTTGGGGACCACACCTGAACTTTATGACTTTTTTGCTATCTACTTTTTTATCTTGTGTGGGTTCCGTACTCCGTTTGCTGTGTGTGCTGTTCCTGTTTTTCGTTATTTATCTACTTTTAACACACAAGCAGAGGAGGATGGCTGAAAGTTCAATTCAGAATGTTGAATTACCATATGTGCCTGTTGTTTTGAACAACTTAATGCAGAGGACCGAAAGGTTTCATGCCTGTGTCATCGGTAAGGAGAACCTTTTATTGGACTATGCACCAGCATTAGAGTGTGGAGTAACCAGTGATGATGGTGTAGATACCTTGAACCTGACGGAAGACCTCACTAAATTAGAGACTGACTTAGTGAAATTAAAGAAGCTTCAACTGCAGCGACAGCATTTCGAGGCCTGCTTGGCTAAGAAAATTGTGCCAAGGGGTCTCAGGATTTTGAAGATGCCTACTACAGGTAATAGATATCCGGAACTATTATGTCGTTGGCAGAAGCTCAATTTAGAATTGAGCTTCAGTTATATGAAACTGCTGATTGACTTTTTTGGCCCAGAGGAGAATGCCTTAAGAGACCAGGTGAATGATTTGTTCAATAAACTTAAAGTGAATTACTCTTGTGATTTACTTGACTCAAGACTTGAGAGAGTCCTGGACAATGTTATGCTGTTTGAAAAACGTCTTCTTGAACAAAAGAAGAACAAGATACTGAGAGATTTAAGAGACTTTAATAACTGTAATGTCTTTACTTGGCCTAGACAAACAGTTGAGTTGAGAAGTGATTGGCCTGTTAAACATACTAATACTAAGTACCCCACTACTGAGGGGGATATGTCTGTTAACAGTCATACTAATGTTGTGTTGCAGGATAGCAATGTGAATGGACAAGAATCTGGTATTAACAGTACTGATTCTGTAGCTGGCAGTAGCCATGTACATAACACTACTCCTATTGCTAGTCATGATAAGAGTATGGGCAGTGGCCATTTAGATAAACATAAGGAAAAGAATACTGTTATGGGTACTGTTAACCATGAGGTGGTTCGTAGAAAAACTGACAGCCATATACCTCCATCCACTTCATTTGACAACTTAGGAGCTAAGGCTGGTATCCCTTTCCCCATAGCTCAAAACCCCTATATAGGTCGGCAGCGCTCTGCCAGCAGAGGCAGGCAGAAGAGGAAAGGATCGGGAGGGGACCAACAAGGGCCGACCCTAAAGAAAATGTGGGAGAGAACCATGAATCACTGATATTTAACATCTCACATAGAACACTCACTAGTTATGAGAAACAGGTATTAGAAAAAGGCCTCAGCTTTATTCCTAGTTCTAGAGGCAATTTGGTAGATTCCATAGTGGACACTAAATTGTTTGTTAGGAACTTGCAACTTAAAGTTGATTTTGGGCCCTCAGAGATTTTGAGTAATGTACCTCGATTTAAACCTACCAGTGTATATGTTCCTCAATTGCACCCTCTTATTGACACATTCTCTAAGTTGGTTGAGAATGATATCTATACTTTTTATGAGGGTAAGAAGCAGATGTTCTCTAAGGATAATTTGAGCTTTAAACAGAAACAAGCTTTGGAATTTCTCAAATCTGATAACACCCTAGCGTTTCGCCCTGCAGATAAAGGTGGTTCAATTGTTATGATGAATCTACATGATTATTGTGAATGGATGAATGAGATGTTGAATGACACTAAGTTCTATATAAGAGCTACTATGACTGATGTCACCTATAAGGTATTTAAGATTTATGATATGCTAGATGATCTACTGCTGAATAAATTGATAGATGAGGTAACCTATGAATATCTTAAGGTCAGGAACCCCCGTATACCAACCATTCAGGGCCTTCCTAAAGTCCACAAATCTCTGGTAAAACCTCCTATGAGGCCCATAGTGGCCGGTGAAGGTTGGGCTACGGAACCCATATCTATATATGTTGAGTACTACTTACGCCCCCTAGTTGATATGAACCCTACTATTCTCAGGGACAGTAAACAGTTCTTACTAGAACTATACGAACACTCGAGACAGTTGGGAGAAGAACAAGAATATTTTTTAGTGACACTGGATGTGGTTAGTTTATTTACCATGATACCTAACGATTTAGGTGTGACTAATGTTTCTGATTATTTACGTCAAAAATCTAGTTATAGTTCAGATAGAATTGATATTATAGCACTGTTCTTGGAAACCATCCTGGAATCCAACTTCTTTTTGTTTGGTGATGACCTTTACCTACAAAGAGATGGCGTAGCTATGGGCACGTCTTGTGCCAATAGCTACGCCAATCTCGTCATGGCCAGGTGGGAGGAGGAATTCATACTAGGAATGAAGCGATTGATGGAGCATATAGGGATATATAGGCGGTTTGTAGACGACCTTTTTATGATTTGGCTGGGCGATGAAGAAAGCTTACTAGCATGTTATGAGTATATTAATACGTCTACACCTTTTCTTAAGTTTACACTAACTTATTCACGAGATCAAATATCCTACTTAGATGTCAACATCAATAGGTTAGATAATGGCCTTCTTAATACGTCCATACATCGGAAGTTATGCCATAAAAATACCTTTTTGTGCAGGGGAAGCATGCACCCTAAATACGTCTTTGACAACGTAATGAAAGGGCAAATTATGAGAGCTTCTCGCCTCAATGCATCTAATGATGGCTATCTTAATGAAGTAAACTTCTTAAGAGAGAGCTTTAGAACTAGGGGATATGATGTGCGTAGGTTCGACCAACAGCTCGAAGAGGTTGATGGGATGAGACAAGGTAGAGCTAGACCGTACTTCCTGGAACCTCTAGCAATGAGCAATCCCTCAGTTGATAAACCTAATGAGGTCACCCGTATAACTATGTTTTATACCAGAGACTCTGGTTTTATAAGGGATATCTTGGAGAAATATTGGGGCATCCTATTATTAGATGACAGAATTGGGTCGATAGTAGGCCCTACACCCAAAGTTGTATTTAAGAATAAACCGAACTTGAGAAGACTACTGTGTAATCCCAGGATATCTAGATCTATAGTCACTGATGGTACCTCTGGTTTTAATACCCTACCATGTGGCAACTGTAATCAATGTATATATATAGATGCTAGAATGACTTTTATACACCCCTTAACTAATTATGAGTTTAAGTTATGTACTGGAACAGATTGTGGCAGTATTAATGTGATATATTTGGCCAGATGCACTATGTGCCCCTGTTTTAACATAGGAAAACCAAACGGGTCCCTTAGAGAGCGGGTTAGGGAGCACATATACCACATTCGTATTGGGTCCACTCATAATGCATTAGCAAAACATATTATGACACTTGGAACGGAACATCAATTTGTTTTTTGTGTCCTTCAAACTCTGTCCAATAATGTAAGAGGAGGTGATATAGTTAACCTCACCTTAGAGAATGAGCTTAAATGGATTATTAGGTGCAGAGCCGATAGGGCACCTGGATTGAATGATAAGGTCCAGATCAGACCCATCTTAAAAAAGAGAAGGCTATGCAGACCGAAATAACCCACTGTTCCATTTATATTTTTTTTCTTTTAGGATAGTCATATATATTTGTTTATTTTACCTTCCCCTTTTATGTCTATACTTCTTTTTCCCCTTCCTCCCTTCCCCCCTTCCTTCCTTTTTCCCTCTTTCCCCCCTCCCCCCTCCCCCTCTTTTTTCTTTTCCTTTTCTTACCTCTTCTTAACCCCCTTTTCCTTCCTTTCCTTTCTCTCCTTTCTTATTCTTTTCATCCATTATTATGTTTAAGACCTTGGGACATTTGTTCCCCTCTTAGCATCTATTTCCTTTCATTTGACATCCCTTACAGTTACCCGTCATGTAGACGTCCTGGGATATATGTTTAGTTATGCCCAAGTGTAGACTATTCACTGCTGCAAGGTTTGGTGTTCCATCATGTGCCTGTATTATAACTCATTCATCTAACACAAGTTGAAGATATCTTAGCTTCTAGTATAGAAGCAGGTGTTCTACAAATGGTGTCCGTTTGATATGTTGACATTTGAAGTCTTTTTTATATTTAACCGTTTAGATATTAGGCTACCTCCTGTTAAGTTATGGGGCTTGTTGTAGTACATTTTTCTCTGACACAGAGTTTTTAGTATGCATTTATAAATCTTTTGTATTGCACTTGATGAGTCGTGAGATCTCATCCAGTGCGTTGCGAGAAATGTCTGGTTCGCTTGATTTATTATTTTTGAATATAATAGCCTTTATGTTATATGGATATATTTTATAACTTAAATGTTTAGGTTATACTGCCATCTATCGACGATTTTTAAACGCTACTGGCTTTGCAGGTTTTTTCCCTGACCTCAGCGACGTAGTTACGTAGCGCAGGTGTATATTTTGAAATAGAAAGCTTTTTGTATCATACCATGCCAAGCACTAGTTGTAGGAATGGTTTGTACACCTTATGGATTATAGACACTGGTTTGACACACTTATTTCTCTCACTTGGTAAGCGTTTTGTGTTACGGGGATGTTCACTCGTATGGGTTTGTGCAGTTGCTTATCTGAGTTGATTCACACTGAAGCCTTCTTAAGGCTGTCAACTCGATGTATTTTAACTGTTAATATTTTCGTATTTTAATATATACAGTAGTTGCTTATCTGAGTTGGTTCATTTTGAAGCCTTTTTAAGGCTGTAAACTCGATGTATTTTAACTGTTAACATTTTTGTGTTTTAATACACAAACATTTGAATTTTTGTTTTATATGTCAGATGCTCTGCTGTTTATTCACTTTTTAAACTTTGGGGAACTTGATCGTCTTTGTATATACGGCAGATGTCTGCCAGAATGAGATTTTAATGTTATTCGTGCCCCTTAATTGTCATGGGGAGGGTTGTTATAACCCTATGTATTTATGACTGTGGGTTTAACCTGTTGTTTTTTATCATTTATGTGAAGCGCTTGCTTTAATGCTGGTTTAACCATGTTTGTTTACGAGATTTTAACTTTGCTTAAATAAATAAATAATTTTTGTCCTATGGACAGTTACATCTATATAAATTAATATGGATGTATCTTTATGTGAACTTTTACCAATCACTTCAGTTGATATATTCATGTGGTGATGCTTTTGCTAACTAGCATTGATTGGCTTGGGCTCGACCAATTACTAGAGCTCCTAAGACTTTTAAACCTGTTTTGCAGTTACTTTTTTGTAAAGTCTGAAGAAGCCTAAGGGTGAAAGCGCTTACTGGAATAAACTTGTTTTTTGATCAACTTTGGATGCTGGATTTTCGTTTGGAGTTTTATAAGTGAGTTGTATGCCATTTGGGGACCACACCTGAACTTTATGACTTTTTTGCTATCTACTTTTTTATCTTGTGTGGGTTCCGTACTCCGTTTGCTGTGTGTGCTGTTCCTGTTTTTCGTTATATATTTACATGTACTGCAAGTATTATAAGGGAATGTCCCTATACGAATAGAGCATCTATTATTAACTTTTTGGTGTTGTTTATAACATAGCTGTTGTTTCAAAGATTTGTTATTCTTAAAAGAAAACATTGTAGATGAACCTAGAACTTTCTTAAGAGCCTCACTGGCCATCAGAATATTTATTTATTTATTTGTTTATTTATTTATTTATTTATTTTATTTTACATTTGTTAACTGGATAGCATCCTGCTGGGCAAGTAGCCTGTTTTCAGCGGAGACCCAGGGAGAAAAACTCCATAACAATAGTACAAAAAATTACAAAAATTTTTAAAAAGATTTACAAACAATATACAAAAAGTTTCACAATTGCCAACAATCATAATTTACAAAAAAAGGAATGTAAAACAGAAAAACATTACATTTCTGAAGCCTTACTACAGACAGCAATATGAAACTCATTAGATATATAAAAACCATTGTGGTATTTTCATTTGGTAGAAATAAGACAAGGAGAAGATAGCAGAAAAGAAAACATTTGAGTGATGGCATGAGGAAATAGCCAGGAGTATTACAGGAGCATAGCCATTGTTGAGTAAGGTATTTCTTTAGGAGTTGTTTGAAGCTATGATGATCTGTGTTTTTAAGATATTCTGGGTAATAGGCTCGACTGTTTGGCTACTTTCAAGGAGAAGAGAGAGTCACCAAAGTAATTATGGGACTTTGTTAGCTTGAGTATAAGTTTATCAGATGATCTAAGGGTCTGGGGGTCGGTACTTAGTTGCACTAGATTAGAGAGTGCAGGGGAGTTTTCAGATTTGTGGATAATTGAGTGGGCAGTAGTGAGCTGCTTTAGTGATAACAGATTAGGAAATTCAAGCCAGTGTAGTTTTTGAAGAGCAAGGCAATGATGGGTCCTGATGGGTATATTAGCAGCAAATTTTGCTATTTTGTTATAGCAGGACCTTGAGAGTAGATCAAGGAGGAATAACATAAGAATATATGGAATTCCTGAGAAAGGAGAGGGTGCTAACATGATTCAGTTCCTCAATAAGTGGTTTTCATCAGCACTAAACATACCTGAATCCCTCTCTTTTGGAATTGAGAGGGCTCACCAGTCCCTGGCAAATCCTGCTTCATCTCTGAGTTCATCCAACCCCAGGTTTATAATAGATTTCTTTCCTCACAAGACAAGGACTTAGTGCTGAAATCAGCTTGGACTAATTCCCCTATCAAGATGGCTGAAAAAGTTATTTGTTTTGACAATGACTACACCTCTACAGTCATATCCAGAAGAAAGGATTGTGTTCCCCTAATTAAGTCCTTGAAAAAAAGCCAGTATTAAAGCTTAAATTATTTTTCCTACAAGAATAAAAATCACCTTGCCAGAAGGAGTGAAGATCTTGATTCCCTACAAGAAGCAGTAGAATTTACCCAAAAGAAGAAAATACTGTTGGACATAGAAGAAATGGAATGGTCATTCCAGAGTTGAAGAGACAGGCAACAAAAAATGGATGGTCTGTGAAGGAAGGAGCAAACAAAACTCAGAAACTAAAAGACAAATGAATAAATTACTTCTAATTTTAAATGCTTTGTTTTATGAATCATAATATATTTGATTCTGGAAAATCTCTATACTGTAAGGTAATGTGAATCATCTTTATTAACTTTCTCTTTTCAATTCTTTATCTGCTTCTTCTAATTACATATAGTACTAAGTATTTAAATAACATTCTCTCTCTTTTTCTCTCTTCTTTCTTCCTATTCTTTTTTGTTACTAATGTTCCTTTTCTGTCTTTTCCCCATTATAAGTACTTTACATACTTTTCCCTTTTAAATAACTCCATATGATATATGTCTTCTAATTCTTCAGTAACGGTATAATTTGACTTAATACCAAAGTGCATTTTTTCTAGTGGGTCAGTGGTGGGTTAACAATATGTTTCTGATTAGTGTTTCTGACTAGATGTTTTAGACTCTTTGTTTAGACACATATAAACATTAATACAGTACATTAATGGTGTTTTATAGATAGCTTAATATAATATATATATATATATATATATATATATATAGACATACTAGGTTCTTTTTTTTCTTTCTCTCTGGTCTGAGTTAATTGTTTTTTTCATGATGTTGATGTTTTGTGAGGAAACTGGTGGTCTGTATGACTGTTCTCATTGTGGAGATTCATGACATGCACTGACAAGGCAGCTTGAGTTTTTTTTTTCTTTCTGTAAACTCTAAAAGCTTCAAGATTTGATTTCCCACCAAAAATGCTTTTTTCCACACTAGAGACAACCTCTGCTGTGCATGAGCCTATTTCGATACTTTTTAACAAGTTTATGAAGCTGCAGCTTGAGGAAACAACAGTGATCACATCACTTGACCTTTTGAACTTGTTAAATGGGTGTATTTAGAATTCTTTTCTCTTGAAATTCTGTCATGTCTCATTTAGATACTTTAAATGGTAAATAATTAGTTCTGATAAAAGTGTTTAACTCCTTTGAAAATACATATGTTCTTTTAGAGATGCATACATTATGCAGATTTAATGACACATTTAGTAGCTAAATGACATCAAATGAACTAGAAGCTGCATTAGAAAACTCATTATGCATATTAACATCAGACTTATGTTACATAACTAAACCTTTAATAACTAAACAGAGGGTTGTGAGGCTTTTTTTGTAATAAGTGTTTGATATATATATATATATATATATATATATAGAGAGAGAGAGAGAGAATATATATATATATATATATATATATATATATATATATATATATATATATATATATATATATATATTCAACAGATCCTTACATGGAAAATGTTAGCTAGATGACTAACAAAATGGTTAAAACATCTGATGTTCCTTGAAAAGTCTTGGAAATATTGACAATCTTCTTAACCTTCAGCTTCTAATGTTTACACATACTTTGATCTATTGTTTATTTCTGACATATCTACTTATCAGAGGTGCTATTTTTATATGTTACATATTCATATAGATTCAGTTATATTGGACAGTCTCATTCTAATGTATATTTCATGGACTCAGATTTCTTTAGTTGCTTTCATAATGCTTTTCTTTTTTGTTTTTATACTATATTCTAAGCAGAGATGGATAATTTGTGTCTTTTGGTGTTGGAGAGGTGGTGGATGGATGGTTTAGTTAAGTTTTTAACTAAACCAGAAGCTTTAGGTTTCATGTATGTGTTTATAAATAGTTTGGGGTTTTTGAAAGTAGTGCTTAATACACATTGATAAGGTCTTTGTATCAAATAATATATACTCAAAAATAAGTAACGTATCTATAGTGACTTGTCCACTTTCAGACGATAATGCTATAAACTTTGCATTAACTACGCATACGGATGATTTAAGATTTCTATAGAGAATTACTTTGGGGAATGGATAATGAAAGAAATAGACATGCTAATGGAAACAAATGATAATAGTGAAGTGACTGATACTATACTATGGGACACCTTTAAAGTATATATATATATATATATATATATATATATATATATATATATATATATATATAATGTATATATATATATATATATATATATATATATATATATATATATATATATATATATATATATATATATAGTAGAACAAAATTTTGGTACCTTAAAAAAAGGAGAGATTGGGACAAAGAACTTTTAGACTTATAAAAAATATAGACAAGATAAAATTGGATGCAAAACCAAATAACAAAGTAGCACATCATGAAATTACTAATTTAAATAAAAAATACTTACAAGTTCTGAATTATAAGGTAGCCATAAACCTGGAAAATTTTAAATTACAATTTTATGCTGTAAATCCCAAATATCTACATAAAATAGCAGTATGATCCAAAAAAAATAAACAATCAAAATCTCATTAATGAGATTAAATATAAAAGTGATGGTTCAGTTAATAGCACATCTAGCTTAATGGGCATATTAGAAGTGTTCAAAAACTACTATAAAGATATAAATAATAACACACCACTTTTGGAAACAGATAATGTACTAAATACTTTTATTCAAGATAATATAACTACTAAGGTGTAAATGCAACATAATAAATAAACAAATAACACTAACAGAAGTGAAAGAGCAAATAAAAAACTTAAAAGATAATAAAGCTCCAGGACTAGATGGAATATTTCCTGAACTGTATAAGAATTTTCCTGAATATATATAATAAAGAAAATAATGAGTGCTTTTACTATAGTTAAGCAAAATGTATAACACCCCATTGTGGAAATATTCAATTATCTCTCCCATTTTAAAACAAGGTAAGGACCCCAAATCTTATGATTCATATAGGCCAATTTCATTACTAAACACTAATTATAAAATTTTCACGACAATATTAGCTAATAGGATAAAGAAAATATTAAATAACGTAATACATAATGATCACACAGGGTTCATTCTTCGTAGAAAAGTGCAGGATAACATTATTAAATTACTATCATTAATAGACGTAGCAAGCAAATACAAAAAACAAGTAACTATTATCAGCCTAGACATAGAAAAGGCTTTTGATTCTATTAGTTAGTCTTATCTACAAAAAATTCTGATTCATTTTGAATTATCCTCAGATTTTGTCAACTTATTAATGAAAATTTATAGTGGGGCACAAGCTTATGTGAAAATCAGATCATGTCTATCCTCACCACTAGAAATCCTCAAGGGAACTAGACAAGTTTGTCCTTTGTCACCATTATTGTTTGCTCTTTCAATGGAACCTTTTGCTACATATATCAGAAACAAGCAAAATATAAAAGGCTTTCAAGTTAATAAGGACTATTGTCCTAAGATACAGTTATTTGCTGATGATATGTTGTTAAAGTTGGGTGATATTGATGGTTCTTTGCATGATGTTATAAATACCTTAAGCAAGTTTGAAATAATTTTGGGGCTTAAATATTTAATCATAATACATCCAAAACATTACTAATTAACAAAAAGATCAACAAAAACATAAGAGAGACTAGCCTGTTTAATTGGGAGAATGATGTATTAGAATATTTAGGTGTCAGTATAAAGTGTACATGGAAAGAGTCTGTTAAACTAAACTACAATAATTTAATAACCACTATTAGTGAACTAATCAAAAGATGGAATAAAATGTTCTTCAAAATGGAGGAAAGGCTCTCTTTAATTAAAATGATAATTTTACCTAACATTTTGTTTTATATACAGTCATTGATACTACCCCCTCCCAAAAACGTATTTAAAAAAATAGATTCCATGCTACTTAAATTTTTATGGTTCCCCTTAAAACCTAGGATTGCATATAAATGGCACATTAGAGCTTGAAACATTAATGGAATAGCATTCCCTAATGTAATATTACATTGAATCTCACCTACCTATATATCTGGCTGGAAAATAATACATGAGATTCATATAACTGATGTCAGAACTATAGAAAATCAATTTAAGGAACAATACGGAATAAGTAGAGTTCATTGGCTTTTACATTAATTTTGTTTATTTAATAAGGAGTTTGTTAATTTTTCTTATGGCATTAATCAAATATTTAATAATGTTAATAATTGATTGTATTTACAACATTAAACCATTCATATTTCTTATATTCCTTGTAGCATACTCCCCTGATTGCCTAGATTCTTTCAACATCAATGCAATGCAAAAATTAAAGGAAAATAACTTGATATTCTGGCATTAGTTTATTGAAAATAAGAGTATTAAGCCACTAAACTCTCCTTTATGTAGTTTTGACAATAGTAAAGACAGTTGGTTATTTATACACTCATTACGGCAATTCATAGAAAACAAAATGAGAGTATCAATCAACCTAGAGACTGAATCCATACCTAGTTTGATCCAGCTTTTTTTTTTTATTAGGCGTTTTGAAAAGACAGATGATCAAAAATTAAGTATCTCATCTATATATCAGATACTAAGAGAAGACACAAATATCTGATGAATCCAAAAAACTGTTAATGAAATCTACATATAGTACCTCTTCTTCATTATATTTGATATTGTATACATGGAAATTTATGAATAGGAGTTTCTATACTCCACATAAAATAAATCTTATACTCAAAAACAGTGAAAGTATATGTTGGAAATGTGATAAATTACTACAGGCCAACTGGGTTCACATGTTCATTGAATGTAGAAATGATCAATACTGGAAAGACTTCACATATTTTGTAAATGCTTTATGGTCTGATATCTGTCATATTTTTAACTCACTAATCCTATTCAATGTTTCTATACCTAATGTAATACCCAAATCTCAGATTCAGTTACTCTGGTCAATTCTTGCAATTTCCAGAAAAGTTATTACTTTGAACTAGAAAGTAAACAAGATTTGATGTTTAAAAAATTTATTAATTTAGCAAAAGTTGTTTGTAAAAAAAGAACTGCAGACCATTTGTTATAGAACTCGTAACATTACTCATAAAAAATAGTATCCAAATAAAAAAGAGAACCAACCGGAGTAAATGCTCTACTAAGAACAGCAAAAACGAAGCAATAAACACCAAATGTTCGTAGAGCAAAGCAATGGAGGGGATGCAGTCAATCCAAATATGCACGTAGATTCCAACAATAAAAAGTCCAAAATCTTCCAGTTGATAAAAAACCAGGTTTATTTAAACATGACGAGGTGAGCGCTTTCACTAAAATAGCTTCATCAGACCTTGTTACATTTCAATCAATAAAACAAGTTATTTAAATACAAAGAAAGGCGCCAATAATGCAAGCACTCTTTAAAGGGGTATGAACCTAGAAACCACCTTATAATACAAAATATGTAACATAACTAAATAAAAATCTATATATATATATATTTAAAATCTATAAAAAACATACAAATGGATCATTTGCGATTCCTAAGTCTTCTAGATTTCAACAGTGGACGTATAGGGACCTTGCCATTAAGTCCTGGTGGCACATCTGCCCTAAATTTAATGATCCAATTGATCTCACGGACTTCTGTGTGGTTCTCAACATCACCCCTCCTGTGTGTTCTGGAGATTTGTTCTAAAATCCTAAACCTAAACTCATGGTTGAGACCACAATCTTTGGTATGTTTAGCAAGTGCATTAAACAGATGACCTTTCCTGATGTGGTAGGCATGTTCACGGATCCTATCTCTAAGCACCCGATTGGTTTTGCCTACATAGTAGGCTGGACATGCTGAACAAGATGCTAAATAAACCACATCCTTTGACATGCAACTACCCTTAGGTAAGGTCATCTGTTTAATGCACTTGCTAAACATACCAAAGATTGTGGTCTCAACCATGAGTTTAGGTTTAGGATTTTAGAACAAATCTCCAGAACACACAGGAGGGGTGATGTTGAGAACCACACAGAAGTCCGTGAGATCAATTGGATCATTAAATTTAGGGCAGATGTGCCACCAGGACTTAATGGCAAGGTCCCTATACGTCCACTGTTGAAATCTAGAAGACTTAGGAATCGCAAATGATCCATTTGTATGTTTTTTATAGATTTTAAATATATATATATATAGATTTTTATTTAGTTATGTTACATATTTTGTATTATAAGGTGGTTTCTAGGTTCATACCCCTTTAAAGAGTGCTTGCATTATTGGCGCCTTTTTTTGTATTTAAATAACTTGTTTTATTGATTGAAATGTAACAAGGTCTGATGAAGCTATTTTAGTGAAAGCGCTCACCTCGTCATGTTTAAATAAACCTGTTTTTTTTATCAACTGGAAGATTTTGGACTTTTTATTGTTGGAATCTACGTGCATATTTGGATTGACTGCATCCCCTCCATTGCTTTGCTCTACGAACATTTGGTGTATATAAAAAATAGTATGGCAAAAACTGGAAAACCTTTTGAACAAATACTGATAACTTATTATGGATAAAATGATTGTTTATCATGGATGAATGTAAATATTGTAAATAGTTTTGTTACTGTTTTATTGTATTTGTTATATGTACATTTGCGTATGTTTATAATGAAAACAAAATAAAAATGTTTTTGAAAAAAAAACTAGAAACTAAAAACTAGGATCCCTCTACAGGGCTAGGAAATTCCTCACTAATAACTCCAGAAAAAAAAAACATAACACAGATATGCTTACTTCCATCCCTACTCTATGCCTCACCAATCTTTACAAATCTTAATTTCTTCTTCTTCTTTCGGCTTTTCCCAGTTAGGGGTCGCCACAGTGGATCACCTGTCCGCTCATGATTGGCAGCGGAGTTTTACAGTGTCGAGTTGCCAGCCCAGCGCCCAACCTTCCACAGAAGGCACACACATGCATGCACTCATGCCTAGGGCCAATTTAGAGTGTCCAATCCACCTACAGCATGTCTTTGGGATGTGGGAGGAAACTGGAGCACCCGTAGGAAACCCACGCAACCACAGAGAGGACATGCAGACTCCGCACAGAAGGCACCCCAGCCGAGGATCGAACAGGAGAACCTCTTGCTGTGAGGTAGCAATGCTAACCGCTGCACCATTATGGCCGCCCCTTTACAAATCTTAATTTAACTGATAGGAAATCAGATAAAAATTGTTATGTATAATCAATCTTCAGGGAAGTCTCCAGGAACAGATGGTATTTCTGTGGAAGTTTGTTAGTTAGAAGGGAAGAAAGTGATAAAAATCTGGAATAAATTTATTTAACAGTATTTTAAAATTAGGAGAAGCACCAACATCTTAGAAGAAAGCTGTACTGGCTGTATTACCTAAAGATGGCAAAGACCCATTAGATTTAGCTTCATATAGACCCATTTCAATTTTAATCCGTGATTATAACATGTTTATGTCTATACTAGCATAAAAATGGCAAATGAGTTGCCAAAAATGACAGGGATCAATGTGAACAGAAGCTGCTATTAAAAAAAGAGTAGTTAGTAGGGCATATAAAATATTTCATGGTAACTATAGGAATCAACCAGAGGAGGTTTCACAAGTTTTGGAAGAGAAACTGGATAAGCAAGTCACAAGAAAATAAATGGGAGGATATATGTATGGCTCCCAAATATTGCTTGGAATTGTTTGCACAGGCATTTTTATACCCCAACCAGACTCCAAAGAAGTTTTCCTCTGGTAGGTGGCAGATGTTGGAGGTGTGACAGGGAAGGACAAGGTAACAGGGAATATATGTCTTGGGAGTGTAATGAGTTGGCAGAGTTTATAAACATTCCGTACAGAATACTTTGTCAGAAATATTGGATCAGCAAATAGGTGTAACTAAGGAAATTATTTTTTTATGCCTGGATACTGGATCTGAATTGCCTAGAAATAGTAAGGCCTTGTTAAGTTTAATTCTGGTGGCTGCCAAAAAAGCAATTACTAGAAAATGGAAATCAAAGTCTAAACCAAGTGTACTTGAAGTAGTGAATATCATAACAGAGATAGAAGAACTTGAAGTGGGATCTTTAGATAAGGGTTGGAGCAAATTACATAGAAACAAATGGAAATTGTGGGAATAATACATGCAGAATAATGTTTTGGAGGAGGAGTGAGGTTTAAGGTCGGTCAGGAATGGATCAATTTACCCAATGATAGACTAATAATGTTTCTAACTGTGAACACATTAGCAGGGATTGTTTTCTTTTACATAAATGTATGCTTGCCTATGACTTCAGTGATAATTCAATAAAGGTGTTTAAAAACAATTTAACTATCAAATATAAACTAGAGACAGCCTGTAAAAAACTGCAAATCTGTTACAAATAATCCTCAAAAAAAGCATAGCACTAAAAAGCCTTAACTGATTAGAACTTAAAAAAACTCCTCAACTACCATTACCCAGTGTTGGACTGATAATGTTTCTAATTATGAACACATTAGCAGGGATTTTTTTTTTTACATAAATGTATGCTTGCCTATGTCTTCAGTGATAATTCAATAAAGGTGTTTAAAAACAATTTAACTATCAAATATAAACTAGAAACAGCCTGTAAAAAACTGCAAATCTGTTACAAATAATCCTCAAAAAAAGCATAGCACTAAAAAGCCTTAACTGAGTAGAACTTAAAAAAACTCCTCAACTACCATTAGCTTTTTACAGCCCATAAACTAATAAACTCTCCAGAAAAATCCCCAGCTCTAGAAGGAATACTACAACTTTATATCACTAATTGAGCCCTATGATCCAGCAACAAAGCTTTTCTATCCATCACAAAGTCAAATAACAGAGCAGAAAACTCATTACACTCTAACCAGGTAGTAAAAATGTGGAACCAAATCCAAATAAAACAGGTAGACACACTGCATGCCTTCAAAGCATCACTAAAGAAACACCTGCTAAATAACTGATTGTGCTCATGCACTACCCCAGGCTAACCACCCCCCTCCTCAACCTAAATTCCACCTTCAAAGTTACACTCCCTTTACTTGATTTTTCTGTAACCTAATCTTATGTATGTAACTTTATATCTCTATCACTAAGAAATGTCACTGTATATACTCCCCACAACTTTCTTTCATACTATTCTTATACAGACTTCCACTCCACCCTCTAGCGATCGTCTCTTCTACAAAATTTCCATTTCTCAGGTAACTACCACTACCTCTATTTTCTTTCAACATGGGACTGTACAAGCTCTCTACCTCAATCTACCTAATGTTTTGTATAACTACTTGCCCTCTTAAGTTCTACCTCCTGCTAAATCCATTGCTGCCATTGCTACCCTTCTCCGTACTTCCAAACATATAAGCACATTACGTAATATATCCACTGTCTGTGTAATTTGTAACCAAATACCTCATAAATAAAGTGTATTTCCTTAAATTCATAGGCTACTATATGTTATAAAATATGTTCCAGGTGTATTCATATAATTGTGTTTTCATGTAAACTCAATGTATTTTACAAAAGGTCATTTTTTGTCTTTAAATGTACTTGCATAATATGTAGAGCTTTTCTGCCCCAGGCCTCCGCTGAAAATGGGATAAACCCCAGTCAGAACTACCCAGTAAACAAATAAATAAATAAATAATAATAATATTAAAACTCCTAAACATCTTACTTAATTTCTACTGAAAAATAAATGCCTTATAAAAGGCAGATTCTTGTTTGGTGCACAGCATACTTGAAATGTATTTGTTAAAAATAAAATTATGTATCTCTCCTCTTTTCTAAAGGAAAAAGTATTAAATACTTTGACGGCTTCCTCACCTGAAACATGAAGGAACTTTGTACACACTTTTTTCAGGTTTTTCCACAAGTCCACGGAGAGTAAGAGATGCAGCTAAAAAGCACTGATTCCACTTTCCAGCTTTCAGAGAAGATTAACTGCAGCTTCAAAGATGGTAGTGATTGCAGTGAGGTCATCTTGAGCCAAAAGCTGAAGAAATGCAGTTGAAATGTGTTTGTGGTTCACTGGTGCATGAAAAAGGAAATATACTTTGAAATACAGAGATTCAAGGCCTCAGAACATGATAAATACTTAATTTCATCAATAAATATTTGAAAATGCATGAAAATAGATTACCTGTAATGACATCATGGAGCAGAGAAATAAAGTCCTTACTGCTCTACAAATGTCTATTGTTCCGTTAGTGACATGGACACTGGAAAGGCTGCAGAGAGATGATGGGAGTGAGTGGCCGATATCAGCTCACACATCCTTAGGAAAAGGAGGCTACCTTGGCTTGCTGCAATAAAGCATTGCATGAGCCTGGCGAGCTCCATGCCACTTAAGTGGTGAGCTACTTAATCAGGTGTTTGCCCATGAAAGGAAGTATGCATGTACCTCCTGAGGGTAGTGACCATGGAGCTGGCAAGACTGCTGCTGTGAGGGAGTGAGTATTAGGGCACATTTCCTAACAACGGTATGAAGCTACACCAGTGCCCTCAATTTCCTCACTGGCCATGGATTTAAGTTAGGTTGAGCCCAGGAGAGGCTAAGGTAGGTTCCAAGAGAGTGAGAAGAGGAGCTGACAGCAACTGATGGTCATTTGCATGGAGGAGTTTGGTAGTGGTATTTCTCAGTCTTACTGTTAGTCTGTTATTTCCAATGAAAGTGGTACTGTAGAAGTCTCTGTAGAAAGCATATGGCATCACAGAAACACAAGTCAGAAAAAACATAAGTCCTAGAACAAGCTTCAAATATCAAAAGTAGTTTAGTTCTCATTCCATGCCATATAATGCCTTTATGGCCTGACACCATGTCATATACGTAGATTGGGCATGGCTTAGTGGTAAATCACTTTGTGTATGGTATGCAGGGTCCTGGGTTTGAGTCTTGCAGAGGCTGTTTAATACTTGTGAACCTCTGCTATCTCTGAAAAAAATAAAAAAATCTTGCCTTTTTCCCACTTTTCTGAGATTTAAAAAAGTTCAGTTACAGGCTTGCTGTTCTTGAACTGTTTGTAATTTTCTTGGAGGCCATTTTTTGCTTGGGCTAAAGGGAAGTCTCTCTGTTGATCAGTGGCAGTGAAAAACATTGAGCAGCCTGCCTGCCCCTGTGGGAGTTGTTACTGACTTGAAACTGTAGTTTTATTGGCCATTTTGGGTCAATTCCAAACTCCTTCATCTTCCTCTCTTAAAACCTGGTTGCCTCATGGTTTTTGCATCTTTTCAGGCTTGTTGGCTGTTGGTGAAGCACCCACCAAGAGGAGAAAATGCTGAGAGAAGAAAGGAGCCACTTTTGAGATTTTAAGTATTTTTCCTCTGTTTATTTGCTAAGTTTTTCTGCATAGCCGCCTATTTTGAGCATTTACTGGCTTGTTAAACTTGATTTCTGCATTAGTAACTGTATTTAGAGCACAACCTAGAGCTGTTTACTGAATTTCCTGTTTGCAGTTATTTTTAAAATCGTTTTTTTCTCAAAACTTGCATTTTATCTGTCTTTGGCCTAGCACTCTTGTGTGGGGTCATTTACTGCACTGTTATAACTTGTTGATACTTGTGAAGCTCTGCTATCTCTGAAAAAAACAAAAAAAACAAAAATATCTTGCTTTTTTCCCACTTTTCTGAGATTTAAAAAAGTTCAGTTACAGGCTTGCTGTTCTTGAACTGTTTGTAAGTTTCTTGGAGGCCATTTTTTGCTTGGGCTAAAGGGAAGTCTCTCTGTTGATCAATGGCAGTGAAAAACATTGAGCAGCCTGCCTGCCCCTGTGGGAGTGGTTACTGACTTGAAACTGTAGTTTTATTGGCCATTTTGGGTCAATTCCAAACTCCTTCATCTTCCTCTCTTAAAACCTGGTTGCCTCATGGTTTTGGCATCTTTTCAGGCTTGCTGGCTGTTGGTGAAGCACCCACCAAGAGGAGAAAATGCTGAGAGAAGAAAGGAGCCACTTTTGAGATTTTAAGTATTTTTTCTCTGTTTATTTGCTAAGTTTTTTTGCATAGCCACCTATTTTGAGCATTTTCTGGCTTGTTAAACTTGATTTCTGCATTAGTAACTGTATTTAGAGCACAACCTAGAACTGTTTACTGAATTTCCTGTTTGCACTTATTTTTAAAATAGTTTTTTTTCTCAAAACTTGCATTTTATCTGTCTTTGGCCTAGAACTCTTGTGTGGGGTCATTTACTGCACTGTTATAACTTGTTGATACTTGTGAAGCTCTGCTATCTCTGAAAAAAACAAAAAAATCTTGCTTTTTTCCCACTTTTCTGAGATTTAAAAAAGTTCAGTTACAGGCTTGCTGTTCTTGAACTGTTTGTAAGTTTCTTGGAGGCCATTTTTTGCTTGGGCTAAAGGGAAGTCTCTCTGTTGATCAGTGGCAGTGAAAAACATTGAGCAGCCTGCCTGCCCCTGTGGGAGTGGTTACTGACTTGAAACTGTAGTTTTATTGGCCATTTTGGGTCAATTCCAAACTCCTTCATCTTCCTCTCTTAAAACCCTCTTTTGCGTGGTTTTGCGCGTTTTTGTGCATAGCGCAACAGCGGGCAGCGCCGCCTAATTGGGTTTAAAGTATTCCTGGCTCCACAAAGTCTGCTCTTCACTTTTTCCCTTAGAACTGCTCTATCTCTCAATTTAAACACCATATTCTCATTCTAAGGCCCTTCATTTGTCCAATTAAGTAATCCTACAAGTTAGCACTATTAAACCATAAGCACTACTTACTCTTATACTCTCTACGATTACCCTGTCTTCTATTGGTCCGTCTTAAATTCAGTTTCCCTATATTACTCTAGCATGTCCAAAGGTCAGTCAATGGTTTCCTCTCCAGTCCAGCTGGTGAATCTGGGAATTTTGAGGCAATGTTACAACTGGCTCATGTACACGGACAACCCTCTCCTCCTCCAAACAGGTTCAAATATATGTGAGAGATGCAACTATTTAGCCAAACTGGAGGCTCAGCTCTCTCATCTCAAAATTGGTGTAACCAGTCAGGAGGAGAAGGTAACCTCACACAACACAATTCCAGTATCACATAGTCCCACCACATCAGCAAACCAAACACATAAATACACAAAAACATACTCGGAGGCTCTAAATAAAAATCTACCTAAGCAACAGAGACCTCCAAAGCAGACATCCCAGCAAACACTACCTCAAAACAAAACACGCACAACACATAGACCACAAAGTCAGTGTGCCAAGCAGCCACAGCCCTTAAGGCTGAATAACACACCTGATACTCTTGTAATAGGTGACTCTATTGTCAGACACACTGACGTCCTGCTCACCAGGCTGAATAAAGAGAAGGTCATGGTGAGCTGCCTGTCAGGTGCTAGGATCCGCCACATAACGCAAGCACTCAGGTCACTCCAAAGCAAATACAAATATGTCTCAGTCATTGTACATGCTGGTGTGAATGACCTGAGACGTACCTCCCTGGACTACATGAAAAGAGACATAGAGGAGCTCTCTAATCATGTAGCCCAGGCTGGTATGACCCTGACCTTGAGCAGCATCTTACCCTCACCTAGAATGATGCCACAGTATAAAGACAAAATGATCAATTTTAACAATTGGCTAAAATTTTGGTGTCATTCAAAGGGGATCCAGTGTCTGTCAGCCTGGGATGACATGCTCGACAAGCCACGTTGCTTCACTAGGGACGGCTTGCACCTGTCACCACTGGGCTTTCGGATATTGGCAAAGGCTCTTGCCACCCCCATAGTGCCTTTTTTAGGCAAGGCTCAAAGGTCAAACCCACCCCCATAGACAGCACAAGGAACAAGAAACTAAGGGTAATGCTGCTTAACGCCAGAAGTCTTAACCTCAAGATGCATGCACTCGAAGCTCTCCTCAGTATGGAGAACATCGATATCTGTGCAGTGACAGAAACCTGGTTCAAGGCTCCAGAGAGCACCCCAGCACTACCAGGCTATACCTCTTATCATGCTTTTCGGCCCCAAAACCCGGACCGAACCACAAAAGGAGGGGGAGTTTCCATATTTATCAAGGATATCCACACCTCCAGGTTAGTGGCATTGCACGAAGTATCGGAGACCATCCATGTGCAACTAACAGTGGGCAAGACAGCTTTTCAGTTTATAGCATCCTACAGACCACCCTCTCAAAGTCAGAAATCCCACTCAGCTTTCCTGAAAACATTGGAGAACATGAAGATCTCTCCGAACACCATTATATTGGGCGACTTCAACTACCCAAACATTGACTGGGAGCACTAAGCCCCAGCACCTTAGCCCAAAGGTTCCTGGAAATTATAAACTCAAATGCTATGGAACAACTAGTCACCACTCCCACAAGAGGGGACAACATACTAGACCTGATCATTACCAACATGGGGACTCTATGTTCCACACCAGAAGTATATCCCTCATTGGTAAGATCAGACCATAAATTAATTTCACTGGATGTCCACATACCGACCCCACTCCCAGCCCAGAAAACCACAGTGAAAAACTTCTCAAAAGCGAACTTCTCACTTCTCAAAACCGAAGTGGAATCCTTCAAGGCCCCAGGGCCAGTGGAAACTACGGCCCAAACTGCAGAATCCTATATAAATGCATTCTACGGACATCTCCAGGAATGCATGGATCATGCTATCCCAAAACAAAACCAAGACCCAATCATCCAAAGGCAGGCGTCCAGTCTGGTGGACCCCTGCCATAAATAAATTGTACAACAGAAGGAGGAAGCTACTACATGATAGAGCAAAATCCCTAATAGGGAAGGCATCTCTGATCAGTACTAGCAAAAAATTACGATCCCTCATAAAATCCTCCAAGGCCAGCTTCGAGAGAAAAATTGCACAGGACACCAAAGACAATCATAAGGCTTTTTTCAGTTATGCTAGGAACCTGGGATGCAACTCCCAGACTTGTTCTGAGTTGATTCTAAACGACAAAAAATACATTGAACCCACAGACATCGCCAATATCCTGGCAGACAGGTTCAGTGCAAACTTCTCCACCCCCCCCCCCCAAAAGAGCAAGTATCTATTCCGGCAGAGGGCTGCCTCCCAAACATCTCTGATGCTCAGGTGAAGGCTGCCCTCTCCAAAGCAAAAAACCTGCTTCCATGGGACCAGATGGTGTCCCAGGTTGCGTCCTACATGAAATCCAAGAGGAACTAATCCCTTAAATAAAACAGCTATACAATCTCAGCCTCACTACAGGATATGGGCCCACAGAATGGCGTACAGCAACAGTGGTCCCACTCCACAAAGGAGGAGCCTCTATGGACCCTGGAAACTATCGCCCCATAAGCCTGACTAGCTTAGTCTGCAAGGCTATGGAGAGGATCATCATGGAGCTCATAAACAAAGACATTGGGGACCTACAGACACGAGATCCTACCCAGTTCGGCTTTATCAAGGGCAGATCCTGCCTTTTGAACCTGGTTGACTTCTTCAAAACAGTCACCAAAGCCATAGATGAAGGGAAGGTAGTCCACACAGCCTGTCTGGACCTTGCAAAGACATTTGACACAATACCCCACTCGGGCATCATAGATAAGCTATCCAGCTTAAATATAAACCCCTATGTCACAAGATGGGTCGCAAACTGGCTCAAAGACAGAACCCACAGAGTGAGAGTTGCTGGAGCCATGTCAGACTCAAAACCGGTCACAAGTGGCATCCCACAGGGTTCTGTCCTGGGACCACTCTTGTTCGGTATATACTTTTCTGAGGTACAGGCAAACGTGGGAGGACTATGGCTCACCAAGTTCACAGATGACTGCAAACTGGGCGCCATAATCGACTCTTCAGCTGACACAAACATCCTTCAAAAAGGTCTCACAGAGACTGTTAACTGGTGCCAGCGCCATGGTTTAAAGCTAAATGCCAAAAAATGTATAGTCATACCCTTTGGCAAAAACAACGTGCCCACAAATTACCACATAGGCGGAAACCCATTAAGTACAGAGAAAGTTATTAGGGACCAGGGGACCCAAGTTGATAGCAATCCCTTTGAAAACCACATTGCCAAAGTGGTTAGAAAGACCTTCTACATAGCCCACTTCATCACGAAGGGTTTCACATCTAGATCAAGAGAGGTAATCGTGCCCTTTTATTCATCCCTCATCAGGCCCATCATAGAATACAATGCCCCTTTTGGGATGTACCTTACCCGACACCTGCAGCAATTAGAAAGACCCCAAAAGTATCTCACCAAGAGGATCAAGGGTCTCAAACAGATGCCATATGCTGCTCGGTTAAAAAAACTCCAGCTCTACTCAGTTGCATACCGCCTACTTCGAGGCGATCTATGCCTGACATACAAAGCTATGTCAAATCCAGAATTAATGGACATGCTCCACCTCAGTAAATCTAAATCCCTTAGAGCCACACGCTCGAGGGACTTGAACCTCAGCACAGAAATAAATAGAACTTGCTGGAGGGACAGGTTCATAACCCAGAGGCTCCCTTTGCTCTGGAATAGAATTCCAGTTCATGTGAGGCAGGACACCTCACTGAATCTCTTCAAGAAGAATCTCGATAGGTGGATGGGGGATCATAGGTTTGTCCCAGGGATTACTCCCGTGTCACTATTAGACAGAGGCACAGTAAACTAAACCTTAAAAAGGGCACAGTATACTCAAATCAAGGGGTGGCGTAAGCCATACAAAATCAGGCTAGGCTTATAATTGCCCCAGGGCAGATAGCTTTGTATGAACCTATGAACCTATTGGTATTGAGAGTATACATTTTGAAAACTATAAAAACAAAGGGCATAACACAGAGAAATGAAGAAGTTTTACTGATATGACATGACAAACTGTACCATTATATCTAGCTTCCGTAAAGAAATGCTAATCATTTTCTTCTATGTTAAAGGCAGCAGACAAGGTTAGGCAGATCAGTAGGATTAGCTGCAAGTTCACCAAGAAGTTCTAGTGCCTAGTTACACATGTAAACAGTGTGGAATAAGAAAAGAAAAAAAATGTGAAGCTGCAACCTAAAATATATCTGCATATATAAACACACACACACACACTCTCTAGAATTGTCACTTTTTTAAATTAACTACCAGGCTATACCAACTAGGCACTAATATCTCTTTCCAAAAGGAGGTAGCCTGGAAGTACTACCTGGAGAAGGGAATTACTCAGAGTCACAAGTATGCAAACAGAACTTTCAGTAATCACACCCAGCACCATGGGATGAAGCACAGTAACAGCTTATAGACACAATCTTTGGGCCAAAGTTCCAAAAACTGTATATTTATACAAAGTTTAGGGAAAAAGTCACTAATGGATGCAGACCAGAATACATAAAATACAAGAAAACATGAAATGCAATCTCATACCCTTTATGTTCCCTAACATCTGCAAGAGTCAGATGGTGAAGGTAGCTAGATTGAACACGAATGATCTAATTATAAATAATCAATTAGCTAAGATCAAGGAACAATTCTTTTCTAGGGGATAGCATAATAAAGATATCAAAAGACAAATTCAACTAATCAAAGAAAACAAGAGATGATAGAATCCAACCAGCTTCTGCAGGTGATAGGAGAGCAGAAGAAGGACAAGTAAGAAGGATTAGTATCACGTTAGATTTAGGCACACATACAATGCTCATTCCAAGGGAATAGAGGAGATAATTAAGAAAAAATTATTTATTCTACAAGGCTTAAAGGATACAGCCTTAAAAGACTGTCTGGATGTACCATATTTTGGACATAGAAAAGTGTCAAATCTGAAAAATAAGTTATGCTATAAAGAACAGAAGAAAAAATGCAAACATAATTTAACCAAAATAGGTGCATTTTCTTGTTTTAATTGTACTTTTTGTAAATATATAAAAAAGGGAATGACAGATAGTTTTATACACCCAGCGAGTAAAAAAAAGATATTTGGCAATGGGACTCCAACCTATAATACAAAAAAATATGACATATCTTGCCCTGTGTATGGGCTTTGAAGCCTTTATGTGGGTAAAACTAACTGTAGGTTGAAGGATAGAATATGTAATCATATATCTGATATAAGGAGACAGGTTCAAATGAATGCCTTATTTAAACATCTAGACGTTGCAGGTCAAGGGTACTCTTTTACTTTTATGAGCATTGAGATAGTACATCAATTGGACAGAGGAGGTGATTTAGTAATGAAAACTGAAAATTTAGAATATAAGTGGATTGATAAATTGTACACTGATGCATTACCATGTCTGAATGAAGCAGTGAATTTGAAACCTATTTTGAAATTACTACAGCAGAAGTGCAAATGATGTTATCTCTTTAAGTGTGAATGTGATGTCATCTGGACACGTTATTCTAAAAGCTTTTAAACTGCAGCATTTCATTTCATTTGTATTAGACCTGATGAAGCAGTTTGTGAAAGTCTGTTATCTCATCTTTTATTAAAGTTATTTAAGAATATGGTCCATATTTGATGAAGCCATTCTTGGTCTTACAAAGAAAAACACACATGCACACGCATGCACACATGTATGGAAACACTAACTACACTACTAAGCAAGCATAGTAAAACTGTAGCAAGGCAGTCTCTAGTCTAAAACAAGCTGATACCAAAAAAATATAGTTAGGAGAACAGAGCAGCACAATATAATACAAAACAGTAAGAAGTGCAGTTAAGTGTCAGATGCATATCAATTTCATGAACATAGTTTCACATAAGGCAATCTCAATACAAAACTTAATTATCTAAATTGCATTTGCTGAACTAGTTTTTCTGTGAAAAATGCATTCCTCAACATCCCTCGGGCAAGTGGCTGTGCCCTCTGAACCTGTACTACAATTACATCAGTTCCAGAGTTGTGGCAACACAATGTAAGGAGGACCCATCCCACCCTTGTACTTAACCATTCTGAGGAATTAGCATTTTAGATGAATTGCCTGAAAATGCTGATTTGCACTGCTGACTCTCAAAGAACTAAGTTTGTTGTCCAGTATTGCACAACATAGTATAACATGAGATGGTAACAATTACAAATTACAAAGGAAGCACGTGACATTGAGTGCAAGGCAAACTCTTTAAGTTTAGCAGATGTAGCAATTAAGGCATAACAAGGACTTGCATATTAAGCGCACATAACAAGTCTGCAATAGCACAAACACTATATGAAATATACAATGTAGAAGAAAAACAGCTTCTGATCAGCTCAGTTCGTAGAATCAAGATACTTTATTTGGTAAGCACTTTCATGGGAATGACTCCCACTTCTTCAGGCCATTCAGTAAAATACATTTAAAACCACCCCATTTATATAAGGAACCTTAATTGGTATCAATCAAATCATGACTACACCATTTTCCAGTCTTAAAGTAATAAGCACACCCTAATATATTCTTATTAAAACTTCGTCTTTCTAAGTGCTTATATAGACAAAACCATGTTTGAAACACATATATAGACTACATATATGTACAGTTGCATCTATCATGTCTCACTTTCTATAAAATATATTTTATTATCACAGACTCGTGATAGTCCCAAAATTATATACACAAATGTATATCAGATCATATGTAAATAGATGTATAAAATCAATATATGCCATACAGATGCTACTAAAATTTTCACTAACAGTAAAAATGCACATTAACAATAATAATACCCAAAAGATGTTTTCTTATCTTATATCTAAATTCTTTGTTTGTTCACATAGAGAGGAAACAATATCAGAATTTAATAATTCTGCCTTGAATAAAGTGAAGGTATCTACTAGTTACACAAGTAATGTAAAAGTTATGCAAGATGTGGTAAGGAAATACTGGCCAGTACTGACACATGAACCCAGAATTAGGGAAATTGTAGGGGATGAACCCAGCTTCCTATTCAAGAACAAGAAATCCCTGAAAAGGCTACTTTGTTATGGACCCAAGAAGGATGGATCCATGGGGGAACATCAAGGAACTATACCATGTAAAAATTGTAATCAATGTGGCTGGATAGATACAACTAATAAATTCAAACATCCTGAGAAAGGTAAGGAGTACACATTTAAGGTTACAGCTAATTGCTGCACTAAAAATGTTGTATATTTAGCAGTTTGTGGCCTGTGTTCAGGATACTATGTAGGAAAAACAAACAGAGAATTTAGATACAGGATAAGAGAACATCTTTTGGATATTAGAAACAGGGATAAAACCAATGCTTTAGCCAGACATACACTGGTAAAGGAGAAAATCATTCTTTTAAGTTCATGGTTATAGAAATGGTGAATGAGAATGAGAGAGGGGGGATATCAGTAACAGGACAGAGACTTCAGAAGCGAGATGGATCACTCGATTACAGACTGACAGGGGCAGTGACTTAAGTAATAGTTCCCCTGAAGCCTATTTTGAAGAATAGGAGCATTCATAAATAATAGGATGTATTTTATTTTTATTTTTATTTTCATGCTTATGAATATCATGTATTTTATTGTTAATGTGCATTTTTATTGTTAGTGAAAATTTTAGTAGCATCTGTATAGCATATATAGACTTTATACATCTATTTACATATGATCTGATATACATCTGTGTATATAATTTTGGGACTATCATGAGTCTGTGATAATAAAAGATATTTTATAGAAAGTGAGACATGATAGATGCAACTGCACATATATGTAATCTATATATGTGTTTCAAACATGGTTTTGTCTATATAAGCACTTAGAAAGACAAAGTTTTAATAAGAATATATTAGGGTGTGCTTATTACTTTAAGACTGGAAAATGGTGTAGTCATGATTTGATTGATACCAATTAAGGTTCCCTATATAAATGGAGTGGTTTTAAATGTATTTTATTGAATGGTCTGAAGAAGTGGGAGTCATTCCCATGAAAGCGCTTACCAAATAAAGTATCTTGATTCTACGAAGTGAGCTTAACAGAAGCTGTTTTTCTTCTACATCGTTTATGATCCCTGACATTCTGTGTGTTGTTGTATGCTGCTATTTTCTTTGGGGTCATTTAACTCGAGCTGCATTCCTGTTTTTTTGTGTATGGACTATATGAAATATCAAAGATTTTGTAGCCATTTTATTAATAAGAGAAGCCTGCATCATGAAAGGTCCCAAAAGATTTATATAGTGTCGTGGCATAGGAAACAGGCAGGAAGAAAAACAGAAAAAAAAAATGGCTTGGCAGCAATTGTTGTCAGACCAAGACTATACCATCCAATCAAAAAAGTTTGGGAGAACATGTTAGTATCACATATTTCACAGTACAGAAATTGCCTGAAGTTACTAGTCTATTAGGCATAGGAATACAGTACCAGAAAAGTCATCAAACAGGACACTGAATTGTTCTGTTTTAAGTGGACTATGATTATATGTAGTATCGAAAAAGTAGTAGCATTCATGGAGATGATGGATTTTCAGGGACTCCTGTATGTTCAGTGCTGACACAAGCTAGTTGGAGTGAAAAGCCCTTGTATAATCTTAAACAGTTACAGCATTTGACCCCATTGCCTAAGGTAAAATAGTTTTATATAGGCATGCTACTTAAAACAAACAAAATGTCATGCTATCTAATGAAGACAAATATGGCACAGCAAAGGTTGTTAATAGGAGTAACAAATGCTTAAAGGGACAGTCCCAGAAATTTTTTTTGTTTTGATTCCGGTCTTTGTTTACATTTTCAGTCTGGCTTTCTGAGCATGTCCCAGTTCTAGCTGTGGGGGTTGGGGGAGGGGTGCTTACAGGAAGTTTCAATGGTCTTAGTTAAATTCCATCTCAAATTGCAGTTGTACTCAAAACTGCTCTCACTAAGTCATTCATTAATTTTACCTGTGCTTTTTATTCTCAGAGAAAAGTAACTTTTCAGTAACTTTATAACTTCACCTTCTACTACCTTGTATTTAAGTATATGAGAAATGCAAAGTCAAACGTTAGTTAACAGTTTTCTGTTCATTTCATTTCATATTTTATTTTGCATGGATTTCAGAATGCTAGCTAAGTGCTGTGATGTTATGCGTGACTGCCATTTGCTCCGTAGAAAGCATTAGGATGATGCAAGTTCCAAACAGCAGTAGAAGCATTCCTCTTTTTTTCACATTTTGTTTTTTGATCCCTGAATACTAGACAATTGTAATGGTTTTCTGACCTGCTGTAAAAAAGCAATAGATTAATTTTATACAATGAAGTCCAAAACATACTGTCAGAATGGGGGCTAGTTTTACATACTAATTCTGAGATTGATTTATTACAGAGTAAGGGGAATATGTCAATAGACTGCTAAGATTCAGTATGAAGTAACTGTACTGTTTTGACTATGCTGCTTGCAGTTATGTTATGCAGAATAAATAAAGGAAATAAAGAGCTGTACAATTAAGATAAGCTTTTTGACAAGTTCATAAAAAGTAAACACTGAGAGTCTTGTCTAACCAACCCCACCACAAACACACATAAAATGTAATAACCTTATTGTTTCCCAGTGATTTAAGACTGAAGCCTTTGACAGGAACTGAATATTGTTAATTGTGTTCACCAGAGGGAATAAAAACAGGGCTGCATAAAGTAAATCAAAACCAGGAGTAAGGTGGATAAAGACGTGGCAAGTGGGTGGTGGCAACTGGGAGGTATCAGGACAAGTTTCTTTAGGACAGAATTTTAGACTCTGGGATTGTCCCTTTAAAATAACAAAAACAAAGTTTTGCTGCACCATGTTTTTTGTGTAAAATGATGGATATTGCTTTTAAATACAAATACTAAGCAAAAGATTTGCATGGCTACATTACTGATAAGCAAGACACATATAACTGCAAAACAAAAGCATGTGAGTGTGTGTGTGTGTGTGTGTGTGTGTGTGTGTGTGTGTGTGTGTGTGTGTGTGTGTGTGTGTGTGTGTGCGTGCGTGTGTGCGTGTGTGCGTGTGTGCGTGTGTGCGTGTGTGTGTACATCTGCATCTTTGCATTGGGAGAACAGGCTAACTGAAATGCAAGCATATTTCTAGCTCTAGTACTTATGAATGGAAGTTATTAGAGGGCTGGGAAAAATACCAAATATGGTTATGCCATCTTATATGTATAGTCTGGCAGTTAGTTCAGAAGATTAAGTCTGCAAACTGCTAATGAGCTGCGTCCTGTAACGAAAGGTACATGGTTTGATCCCTTCCACTTCTATTTGCTTGCTGTCTGACTCTGAGAGAGTCATTGGCTCAGACATTGCTCATCACCCACTCCTGAAAGTGAACATTTGCACCCAGTGGGCTTACATATTAACAAATACATACATATATATATATATATATATATATATATATATATATATATATATATATATATAAACAAATGTATGCATTGGCATAAAGAAAACAGAAGACAGTATAATAGCAGACCATAGCAAAAAAAGAAAAATATATACATACACTACTGAATGTCAAGGTTGAAGTTAGCAAAAATAAATAGGGACAACAAAACAGAGATGTAAGTACAGTGGAGAAAGATTTGGAAAAAAGGATGACCAAAGGCACAGGTACTAGTAAAAAACGCAGCAGAAAATGAGTTGGAGCAAAAAATAGATCATAACATAAAACATAAATACATACAAAATGAAAAAGGGTAACAACAATAAGGAAAATGGAAAAGAAAGAAAGAAAATAGAAAAAGAGAAGAGGATGGGATGGAAAAGGGTAGTTCTACTGCAAACGATTCACAGACTTCACATAAATTGTATAGGAAGTATGAAAATATTATGTCATGAAAGGAGGTACTGAGCATGGAAAAATACAAAATGACTATTTTTTTTTTTTTATTATTTTGTTTTATTTTATTTATTTATCCTTTGTTGACTGGGTCAGTCCCACTAGGCTAGTTGCCTCTTTTCACAGAAGGCCCAAGGTTGTATTTATAGTTCTAAGGGAAATTTGACCAGGCATCTGGGAATTTCCCCTACTCTTGGTAGTAGGGGGAAGCATTTGTGTGTGACACAACAGACTTCTTGTTCCTGTTCTAGGCATGGAGGTTAGGGTTACCACCTGTCCCACTTTGCGAGGGACAGTCCCTCTTTGGGCGTTGTGTCCTGCAAAAAAAATGTAAAAATGGCAAATGTCCTGAGATTTTAGGACAAAATTATTTCCTATGTTTTATGTAATAGATGCATAAAACAGTTATTCTGTATCTGAAACACCTAAATGTTATGCAAAACAGAATAAACAACTAAAATGCTACAAGAATAAGCTTTTATTTAGGCAAAAAAGTGAACTTTTGTCCTTTGTACTGGTTGTGGGTATGTTTCGGGCCTGCAAAATCTGATGTTTGTACCAAAAATGTCCCACTTTGGGCATTTTAAAAGGTGGCAACCCTGATGGAGGTGGCCAGGAGAAACAGGGAGAAAACATGGCTGATTCAGCTCATGTTGAAACTGGAATGAATGTTGCTAAAAATGTAGTCAAAATGGTAGAATCGCTACCATAAGTTTTTTTCTGATGATGTGGGTGCAGAAGAAACAGTGACATTGGGGGGAAAAAAGAGATTGTAGTTGAAACAGAGATGGATTCAGAGGAAAACTTCAGAGGGGATTGTTTGAAGGAGAGACAGTTACCTCTGAAAAATGCATAATTACAAACCTCCAATCGGGGGGGGGGGGTTTGCCAGATGATTATTTGGAAGAAATGGTAAACCAAAGTGAGCCAGAAGGTGGAGCAGCAATTTCATGGAGCAACATCATGGAAAAATAGAAGAAGGAAAAAGGAGAAGAGAAATTTTCCAGAGACAGAAATGTATGCGCAAATTGTTGAAGAAGGAACAAAGAAGAAAGTGGAAATAAAAGAAACAAAAAAGAAGTATACATTATGTGTGAACAGTAAAAAAAGAAGAAAGTCTGGACAGGTGTGAGGTTTGGGACTCTGTCATAGCACCTCTGGGTTTCAAAGCAAAAGAGGTAAGAGCATTTATCTTAATTAATAAAGAGACATTTGTGACTTGATATTTGAGACTGTGCAAGCCATGGAAAATTCTTTGGGTGCATATGAACAAAAGAAAAATATTTATCCATAGTCAGAATATGTGGTGGAGGCTTTTTACAGACAAACAAAAATAATGATCCAGTTTAGAATTTTAGTTGAAGCAAAAGAATTGAAAGAACATTTCTTAACTATATGTAAAGTAGTAATGGACACTACAAAAATGTATCAGGAAAGAGGACTATGGACTGGAGGATGGGAATGTGGAGTAATACTGAAAATGTAAAATGATAATGTTATGCATGTACCTAGTATTATTAATGTTCATGGTAACAGAGATTTTGTGAAATACAGGGGTCAAACAAAGACATGTTATTTTTGTGGAAAAAAATTATCATTTAATCAATTAATGTGGTAAAAAAGATATCATTTATGTTGTAAAACAGGGCATAATGCAAAAAATGTGATTTAAAGTACAAAAATGTGGTAATACTGGTCATTTGTGGCTAGAATGTGAAATGAATGTGCAAGAGACTGAAACTGAAAATGAAGTTATACAGGAGAAAGAGATAGAAGAATGTGTAATACAAGAAAATGTGCAAAAAGACATGACTGATAAAGAGGTTATACAGGAAATTAAAAGAAACAGAGGAGACAAGTGGCGCACAGTAAGAAATAAAAATAATTCAATAGGAAAAGAGTTAAAGAAAGTAAAAGAAAATTCAAAAATATAATGCTTAGAGAAAATAAGAAAGGAAAGGGATAAACATTTTATTATACTAAATGTTCTTAAAAGCTGAAAATATTAGCTTTAAATGTAAACAGTATGAAAAATCTTAAGAGGAGAATAGATATATTACAATGGTGTGCTGCAGTAGATGCACATATTATTGTTTTAGAAGATATCAGATTATTAGCAAAGAAAGAAAGAACACATACTGAAAAACTTTAGAATGGTGTGGTAGTTTGGAACTTGGGGAAAGAAATGTGCTCGGGCATATGTATATTATGTCAAGATAACATTAAAATATTAGATGTAACCATCATGGAACTAAGATGAATTACGGTAAGAGAACTAAGATGGAAAAATATATGTATAGAATTGCAACTTTATATGCATATGTAACAAAAAAGAGAAAGAAATGATGTTTAAAAATATTCTTGAATATGTTTGTCTAAATATGGACATTATAATGGTGGGTGATTTTAATTGTAATTTAAGAAAAAAATAAGAGCAATTGTAATGTTAAATGATTAAATAAATTATGAGAAGTACTCTCAAAGGGAAAGTAGACTTGTATCAAGAAAAGGTCCTAGTCCTTTTAGACTTAAGAGTGGTATTTTAGTACGAATAAAATAGACAAGACCGATATACCCAACCAAAAATTCTCAGTAGAGGTAGAATATGCACCAGAGAGAGGTATTTCTCTGCCTTATCGGTCAGCCAGCATCCTGTGGAATCCCCAAGAAATATATAGCAGGCACTCCAAATAGCCTGTAGACCAGAAGTTCATTTTGCAGCCCTTTATTATTGCATCCAAGTGCTACTTAGTGTTACAGAAGATTGAAATGTGAAGTGTGAAATGTGAATTAAAGTGTAAAAAATGTGGTAATGCAGGACATTCATGGTTAATGTGTGAGATAGAGATAAAAGAAAATGAAAATAAGAAAGAATCTATAAATGAAGTTATACAAAAAAAAGATATAGAAGAGGATGTTGTACAGGAAGATACACCAAAACTGAAAAATATAAAAATTGCTTTTAAAATTAAAGAGAGAGATACAAAAAAAGAAATACAGGAGACAAGTGAAAAAGAGTCAGAATGGCATATAGTAAAAGGCAAGAAAAATTCAATACTGTAAACACTCCTGCAGTTTGGATGATAAGTTCATAATGTATTTGAATAACATTTGCCCCTATTTTAAATTTACTTACACTTATGATAAGGTAGGCTTACCTTATTTGGATTGTTATATCTCACATGGTACAGCAGGTTTTGAATCTAAAATATACCATAAGCCCACCTTTAGCAACACTTATTTGGAGTTTAGTAGTTGTCACCCTTTTGCGCAAAAGAAAAGTATATTGAAAGGGCAATGTATCAGGGTAGCCCACATGATGTCAACGTACTCAGAAGTTTTTAATGAATTTAATGTAGTGGGAGGAATGTTTTTAGAAAGGGGGTACCCCCCAAAATTAGTAAAAGAAACTATAGACTATATTTGTTTTCAATGGGGTACATTATATAAACCACTACTAGGAGTTGGGCTAAGTTCAGTTGGGGAAAGGAAAAAAGATGGCAACTTTACCAGATCTATGGTATTGGAGTACTCCCTTATTTGCCAGTGATCAAAGATATTATAATTAAGAACTGGAATGTTTTGAGGGGAGATGCGGACATAATTAACATTTTAGGGAATAGTCTGACTTTTGTATACAAAACTGGAGAAAATATCAAAACTAGCTTAGAGAATACCAAGTATAGGAATAAAACAAGAAACAACCAAGGTACAAAAAATGTGGATCTTGCAATCAATGTGGGTACATTTATGAAAAAGTGAATTATTGTTGGACAACATTACTAAGACTAAGATTACTTTCCAAACAGGAAATTGCACCACTAAAAGTGTAGTTTATTTGTCTATGCGCTTGACTTGCTCATCATATTAAGTTGGGAAAACTGACAGATCCCTAAAAAGTAGAATATACAAGCATAATTATGATATTAAGAAGCAAAATAGAACCACCACCTTGTATAGGCATTTGGAAAAAAAGAAATGCATGTTATATGTTTAGATTTGTCATCTTAGAAAAGCTGTATATTAACCCTAGGGGAGGCAATGTAAAGCTCCTGTTAGAAGAAAAGGAAGCAATTTGGCAGTTAAAAATGAATGGCAGCTACCCCCCGGGTCTTAATGATTTTAGTTCTCTTAAGCCAATATTAGAAGTTAGGATATAAAGTGATATGGCTGACAAATTATATTTACAGATGTTTTATGGGAATACACTTTTTTCAAAATGTATCAAATGCTAAGAGGAATTTCAAAATGCATTAATTTTATAATTCACAACAGTAATTAAACATTTGAAGTGTTGATGGTTATTTTTAGTTAGGTCAGGAGTTGAAGTGTACTATAAGTATGTTATGATTTTATGTTTGTATATTTTTAAAGCTTTTAGATAACTTAATTATGAATTTTTTAATTAACATCATTTTCTGAGGCTATATAAATGTGCTGGAAAACATGATGCATTTGAATCTGATGAAGTCTTGTCAAACAAGATGAAAGCACTTATTCCAAAGTGTATGTGCGAATAAAGGGATTTTTGGATTTTAAAGGGAGTCTTTATTGCCTGAACATCCATCTAACCCAAACTGCAGGAGTGTTTACAGTATTGGCTGCCTTTTACTGCATTTACTGTGGTCTTTTTAAGAAAAATTCAATACCAAAGAGAGTGAGGGAGACAAAAAGAAAGTTTAAAAATATAATGGTAAGAGAAAATAAGAAAGGTAAGGGATAAAAACATCTTTAATACAACTGTTCTATAAAGCTGAAAATGTTAGCTTTAAATGTGAACAGTATGAAAAAATATTAAGAGGAGAATTAATATTATACAGTGGTGTGTGGCTACAGATGCTCAGATAATAGTGCTAGAAGACATTAGATTGCTGGCAGAAGAGGAAAGAGTGCAAACGGAAAGGCTTTGGAATGGTATTGTTATTTGGAATATAGGTAAAGAAATATGTTCAGGTATATGTAAATTGTGCAAAGTGAATATAAAGATATTAGATATAACAATAATAGAATTAGGGAGAATAACTGTAGTTGATTTGATATGGGAAAAGCATGTATATAGGGTTATAGCCTTATATGTATATGTGGCAAAGAGAGAGAGAAATAATGTTTAAAAGTATACTTAATTATGTTTGTGTGAATATGGATATAATAATGGCAGGTGACTTTAATTGTAGCCTAAGGAATAAAAAGAAGGAATGTGATGTTAAACTAATTATAGAAATTATGAGGAGTAGACAATTAAAAATATGGGAGAATAAACACTGGACCTATAAAAGGAATGAAATAAAGACAGAAACTGACTACTTTTTAACATCAGAAACTTCAAAAAAAATTACTCATAAACAAATAAAATATACTGGATTTTCTGATCATGTGGCTATTTGGATAAAAAATCATGAAAATGAGGAATATATTAAAATAGGAAAGGAAATAAAAAGAATTGATGAAAAAGAAGTAGACATAGGAGAGAGAGAGAGAAGAGCTTATAGAATTATGGAAACAATATATTTGGTGGATACAATTTAAAAAGAAATATAAAAAGGTATTTTTGGAATGTGTAGAAGAGAAGAGGAAAAGAGAAAAAATGGAATACAGTGTATTAAGTAAAGCACTTTTTAATTGTTTAGTAGAAAATGATAGAATATTATAAGAAAAAGAAAGACAAATATATAAAAGAAATCAAGAAAAAATAATTTGTTATATAAGCAAAAATATTGCTTACAAGGAAAAAAGAGGAATTAGAACCATATTTATCTAAAATAATGAAAGAAAGGAAAATAATAATATAATTAAAAAACAAAGAAAGGAAACTATTTAATAAGCAAGAAGGAATAGAGGAAATAATTAAGAGCTACAGTATGTACTAGACTTATATGACAAAAGAGAAGTAGACATAGAACAGATTTATAATGGTGAGAGATTTAATAAAGAAGGCAATAAATATAAATGAGTTGAATGAGATTATGAAAGACATTAACATAAATTCAGCCACTGGATTAGATGGGATTGAACATAATATGTATAGAGAAATGGAAGACTGGCAAAAATGGTATTCATGTAAGTTAGAAAGGAATAGATGGAAACAGAGATTATGTACAAGGGAATTTGTACAGGGTTGTAAAATTCATGTTTAAGAAAGGAAATAAACATGAGATAAAGTTTGGAGACCTATAACATTAAATAATATGGAGTATATTTTTTTATGAGAATAATAGCTAAAAAGAGTACAATGTAAAATGGAAAGGTTATATGAGCACAATTTGGAAGAAAAGGAAAGGGAAGTCAGAATTTGTTGTGTTTAATAAGAGAAGTGATTAAGGACATTATTTATAAAAAAGTAGAAGTAACAGTTATGATAAATGGTGTAAGTAAAGCATATGATAATATTCAATATGAAGCATTATGGAAAAATGTTCAGGCATATAACATAAGTGGCAAAATATTACCTATTATTAAATCAATATATGAAAAAAAAGTATGTGAAATTAAACATAAATGGCTGGATTGAAGAAGATGTGAAAATAGAGTGTGGAATAAAACAAGGATGTCCAGCCAGCAGTGAAATATTTTCATTAGTCATGAATTCAGTAGTTAGGAAAATAAATAAAATGACAAGTAATGGGGGATATAAAATGATGAAGGAGGTGCAAATACCAATAATGCATACTTATACTGATGACATTGTAATAATTGCTAAAAATAAATTATGAATGGAATTAATAAATGAAACATTAAACATAATAGTAAAGAATTTTGATTTAAGTATAAATAAAGAAAAAAGTAAAGGATTTGGTTAGGAAGGTATAATAGGAGATGTAAAATATAATAAAAAGTATAGAGATATAGTGGGTATAGTATTTGTAGAAGTGAATATAAATATGAGAAATGGGTCAAAGGTATTAAATGAATCAAATATATAATTGCTTTCAGGAAAACATATTGATTTTTATACAGAAAGAAAACACTTTTGATAAACACTACAATGTGGGGTCAAACAGCTTATGTTTCAAACATTTACATGACACTGGTGAAGTATGAAAAAGAAATTATGATGATAATATTTTCATTCATCTGGGGGTTGAGATTGAACCATGTAAAGAGAAGAGTTTTATGCATGAAAGAAGAGGGGGCTGTGATTGATAAACCCAATTGTATATGCAGCTTCTTTAAATATGTATAAAGTATTAAAAGGAATTAGAAAAGATAATAAAAATTTGGTAGAGGCAATAATTTATGGTAAATACAAGGAACTTTGGGAATAAATGGGAATGAAGAAATGAAGTAAAAGTATTATTAATGAAGAAATAAAAGAATTTCAAAGTAAAATTGTATTATGGAAACTAAAAAAGAATGTAATAGAAAAGAATAGAAAGGAGTGGTATGTTAATATTATGAAATATTTTTATTTTTGTTGGTCCATGGAAAGAGTTAGACATAAGTAAGAAAAAAGCAATAATGATGAGATATACAAATTATAAAAGAATTAAAGAATGTAATGATTTTTTTTGAGGCAGTTGTCCAGAGATAAATTACCAGTAAAAGCAAATATGGCATACAAAAGTAAACAGGATAGAATATGTAATAAGTGTAAAGAGTTTGAAACTACAGAATATGCAATTTTAAAATGTGAAACAATTCAAGAGTTGTAGAAAGTAGCATGTAAACATGATTGGTTAAAAATTACTTGAAATTTGAAATGTTAAATATGGACATGATAGAATACAGTTATGGAAAAAGATCTCAAGAAAAGGCAAAGAAAATGGACAGTTATATTTTATATAACAAGGACAATATGGAACAAGACACTTAATTATATCAAATGCAATGGAAAATGGACATTGACAAAAATATTGGAGAAAATATGGTTTTGGTTGTGGGTAAAATGGTGGGGGAAATACTTAAAAAGGGGTTGATGATGTATTAAGTGATGTTATTCATGTAAATAATGTAAATGTGTGTATATGTAGATAAGTAAATAATATGAAATATATGAATGTTTACACATAAAAAAGCCATATTCTTTGTGCATGGGGACACATATCATTTGTAGTACTTTCAGTTTCCAGTCCAAGCACTGAGGCAGCTCAAAGGAAGTTGAATAAAAGCAAAAAAGAAATAGATTCAAATAAAAGTAATGAATCATTCAGCTTGGATGAAGGAAAGGAGATGAGGAAGGATATAATTATATCAAAGAAATGCAGCGATGAGTTAAAGGAATGTGAGCCTTTAAAGGAGAGTTTAATAGGTGGTGATGATGTGAAGGGAATCAAGCCGTTGCAGGCATTCCATGTTGTGGTGGAAGGAGAAAAGGAATTTATTCCAGTGATGGATTCAGATGATGTTTTCCAGCAAAACCTCTTCAGGGAAGAGGATTCAGTACAAGAGTGTGTTGTTACAACCCTCCAGTCTGAAGGGTTGCAGGATGATTAGTGATGGACTCGGCAGATATGAGTGATCCAGAAAGAGGTAATGATACTTCCTGGGGTGAAATTATGTATAGAATACAGCAAGGGGAAGGTCAGCAAGCAGAATCTACAATAAAGAAGTCGTATGCAGAAATGGTGAAGATAAGAGTGCAGAAAGAAAAAGAAGAGAAAAAAGATTCTACAAATTAAGAAAAAGAAATCATTCAAAGTAAGAATAGAAAAAAGAGGATACTGAACTGGACAAATACAGGGTATGGGATGAGATAATTACACCTCTTGGAACTAAAGCAAATGGCGTAATAGCTTTTATACATAGGAGAATATGAAAAAAATAAAGACTGTTTTCCTTGGAATCAGTATATCTTAAAGAATGTTTTTCAGAGAAGCAAGAAAAAAAATTCATATAC